>NW_024395977.1:762688-853383 GCF_016617805.1 Bactrocera tryoni | reverse complement strand
AAGTGGAAAAAAGCCCGTGTGTGGGGAGCACCAGAATCAAGTTTGCAACGCGTGCATATAATATTGCTTGACTTTATTTTTTTTGTTCTGAAACAATATACAAAGAGTTATTTTGTAAACAAAATAAAAAAAATTTGTTAACCTAGATTTAAGAACGAAAATTGTACCTTTTTCTGAAAACTGCCTTATTTTTGCTACTTTTTATGAAAAAAAATGAATCGCTTTATAAATTTTATATTATCTTTAATTTTATGATTACATGTTTCAAAATGAACTGAAAATGAATGAAATAAATGGTCTCAGTTAAAAACAAACAGTTTTTATATTTTTAGGAAGCTCAAAATCCATTAAAAGGAGATACGTCATTATTACGTATCGTTATCTTTCCAGGGGTAAAAAATAACGTTATCTTTCTAGGGTTAAATATGTAACTTCGTATAATATAATATGGAATTGTTATTATTTGATATGCATTGTATGTACATGTCGGAATACAGTTGTCTTCAATAGACATTGTTGTAGCGCAGCGAGTTTCGGTTTCACACTTCACACTATCGGGAAGAATTTAGTATACCATCCCAGGATTTCGGGAATAAAATGGGTATGGTCGGAGATTCTCCAGATCACGAATATATATGGTTATAGCCGCAGGAAGCTTATAGTTTTCGAGTTATTCGCGTTTTAAGTTGAAAATTTGCAATATTTTAATTACATATTTTCGATATATAAAATTAATTTTACACTTATATTTTTCACTTTTATATACACTAACACATCACTTATTCATTTGCATACATTTATTTTATATAATATAGTGCAAAAATAGCTTTTAATACACATTTAAATTAATTTTGATGAATTTGATTATTTAAGAATAACAAATGAATTACAAACTGTCATATAATCAGTGTTACCTTATCAACATGATTTGTAAAATAACTAAATGAAATAAAGGGAACAGATTATACCCCAAATACGAAAATCAACAACCTACAAAAACCAATATCCCTGGTCGGTCCAACACCGGGGTGTATCAAATTTTTTTCGCGTTGACCTCCTTTTTGCGTAGGCGGCCTTGGGCCGCGCTTCAAAAAAATAACCCTAGTCGGTCCAACACCGGGGTGTATCAAATTTTTTTCGCGTTGAACTCCTTTTTGCGTGGGCGGCCTTGGGCCGCGCTTCAAAAAAATAACCCTGATCGGTCCAACACCGGGGTGTATCAAATTTTTTTCGCGTAGAACTCCTTTTTGCGTGGGCGGCCTTTTGCCGCGTTTCAAAAAAAATAACCCTAGTCGGTCCAACACCGGGTTGTAACAAATTTTTTTCGCGTTGAACTCCTTTTTGCGTGGTCGGCCTTCGGCCGCGCTTCAAAAAAATAACCCTAGTCGGTCCAACACCGGGGTGTATAAAATTTTTTTCGCGTACAACTCCTTTTTGCGTGGGCGGCCTTCGGCCGCGCTTCAAAAAAAAATAACCCCGGTCGGTCCAATACCGGGTATATACATTTTTTTTCTCCCATAGAACTCATTTTTACATTGGCAGCCACTTAAATTTTTTTTTATTTTTTTTTTAATGTTTATCAACGATTATGTTTCCTGTATTTAGGGTATAATATTTCTTTACATTTTTTTTTTTATTTTAGTTTGTGAAATATTTTACTATAGTAACACTGATTATATGACAGTTTGTAATTCATTTGTTATTCTTAAATAATCAAATTCAACAATAATTTAAATGTTTATTAAAAGCTATTTTTGCACTATATTATATAAAATAAATGTGTGCAAATGAATAAGTGATGTGTTAGCGTATATAAAAGTGAAAAATATAAGTGCAAAATTAATTTTATATATCGAAAATATGTAATTAAAATATTGCAAATTTTCAACTTAAAACGCGAATAACTCGAAAACTATAAGCTTCCTGCGGCTATAACCATATATATTCGTGATCTGAAGAATCTCCTCTATCCGACCATACCCATTTTATTCCCGAAATCTTGGGATGGTATACTAAAGCCGACCCACACTATCAAGATGCACACTTTACAATATCAAGTCCTAAACACGACTGACTCTACGTCATTTTCTTCTTTTTGTGCTTACCACCGAATCACACTCGACGATAGCGACGCCACGCTGTCGCCCCGCTAAAACGGTATTTCTTGAAGTGACAACATGCAGACAACCAATCACAGCACAATCAGCGGCTGATGCAATAATGAGGAACTTAGTCTTCTAATGAAATTCCCTAAACTGTATTCACATACACTCACACACGCATACCAACATCCACACACTATTAGGGTGCGCCAACATGGCCATCCTGACCATTACACGACCTAGTGCATTTTTACCAAAAATGCTATGTTACCATTCAATCAACTTATAAAAGTTTATTCAAATGTAACTTCCAATTTTTCATCTAATCTCATAATTTCCATTGACAAATTACATCTTCATATTTCTGTTTGATTCTTAACTAATACAAAATCTTTTTCTTTAACACAGCTCATTTTCATATTATCCTTAACCACACATGTTTTACATTATATAATAATACCCAATGCGCCACACACCATGATCAAAACAATTGTTTTGCACTTGTGCCCACATTATTATTACAAACATCATTAAAAGCCCTTAAGTCAACTGTACTGTCTCTTTGAACTTTCAACTTTCTTTATTACTGTCTCTTTCAACAGTGTCTCTTTCAACTTTCTTTATTACTGTCTCTTCCAAAAGTTTCTTTCAACTTTCTTTATTACTGTCACATAATCAATTCATTACTCAATCAAATGCTCCACAGACCATGATCAAAACAACCATTAGTCTGTTTTGCACTTGTGCTTGCATTATGATCTGAGTACTCTGCCATTTTCTTTGGCCAGCCATTCATATATTTTGTCATTCTTATTCGTTTACTTCACTCTCTTTAGTGATTTTAACATTCTCAACATCTTCATTCTCATTTTCTTCAGTAACTTCAACACCCTCAATACTTTCAATATTTTCATTTTCGCTCTCTTCACCGTTCGCAACGGATTCTCTACTTGCAACAACATCCTCATCATCATCATCATACACATTCAGTTTCTCGAGCACTTGCGCCTCTAGCAACCTTCTCAAATCTTCGCGTGCATAACCCCAACATACCCCATTAGTCAATGATTCCAAAATGTACCTGTCACCTTCTAGAACCTTTACTACTTCAAGTCCCTTGAATTTCGGACTTAACTTGGTCTGATGTCTTTCTTCACCTTCAAGCAACACAAAATCTCCAACTTTGTGTCCAACTAGGCTATGTTCGTAAATGCATCATGACGCGCATCATGACGATTGCAACGTTCAGAAATGCCAATATTGCAGCACTGCAATAATCAAGCGTTCAAAAAGACAACACTTCTACCAGCTGTCACTCATAATTTCTATCAAAAAATTGTTTACTGCATTTAACTACGATGTCTGACGAAAAATAAGTGCAAAACTGTTTTATTTTAATTTTTGTATTGAAATTTAGTTAAATTATGTTAATAATAATTGTATAAATTATTCAGCCCTATTCTGCATTTCGATTACGTTCCCACTCTACGCTCCGTCTGAATCGAAAATAGGTATTCTGAGTTACGATTGGATTGAAAGAAGAAGAGGAAGAGCTGTAGCTCTTTCGAAGTCAGCTGTTTGCCTTGAAACGTGTAAAAATGAAACACAACAAAGCAAAAATACACAAATTATTGTTGGTTTATTAAAATAAAGAAATTATATCGCGTTTTTTTTTTAAACACTAACATGGAATCAGTAGCGGCAGCGATATTACTTGAGGAGGAGAGCAATGCATTATTCAAAATATGCCCTACATTACTCTATTAAATAAAAACAATTGCATTCAGTGCATTTTACAGCTCCTATATTAAAAAGTAAATGCTTTTATTTAATTTCACAGCTCGTTATATAAATGAATAATAGTAAAATAAATAAAAGGCTAACAATTAAAAAATGACTACTTTGAATCCGGCTTATAATTTGGACCTAATCTTAGCATTTGCATTTTTATTTCTACTTTTTCCTTCACCAGCTCTTCCTTAATTCTATTGTGTCGCTTCTGTTCTTCAGGTTGCTTCACTGCAGTCTCCGCCAAAGTTTCTAGAGAACGATTCATTTGTCGTAAATATGAAGTAACTTCTTCCATTTTACCAAAGGCAGCTTCATTGAATTTTTTCGTCTCTGCATAAAATTCTTTTTGATTTGTATCTGTTGCTTAAGTAATGAAGAAGTGCTCTGCTTGTCTGCCCTCGCCTCTCTATTTTGGCTGCTAGCTCTACTGGTTGAAGGGATATCATCCGTTTCCAAACCCGTCAAAGCTATCACCTTTTCATCAAAAAACGTTAAATTTAACTTAATTTTTTAAAATTAATTGTAGGTAATACCTTACCTTTCTCCATGTATTGGAATCTTTTGTTGGTGGGCCAAGTGCATTTAAATTCCTTGCAACCTCCTCCCAAACTCCTGTACTTCTTCCTTCGGTCGCTTTTGGAAGCCGTGCGCAATCTCTTTCGTGGCCATCATATCACACAATTTTTCGTATTGCTCTGCCGTTGTTACTTTTGACCTGCAAACATATCAAAATATATCATTTAAGCACAAACAACCAAGGACACCACCATTATGTCTTTTACAACTATAATCTTAAAGTTTTACTTTACATATTTGAGGAAATTATTTTATCCAAATGCACGAAAATGAATATATAACGGCTTTCCGCCAACAAAACTTCAACGTACAAAAACGTAATTACGATCGCAATGCAGAATACATAGAATTGGAATTTTCGAAGTTGAATCGAAACGCAGAATACCAAAGTTGCCAATCGGAGAAAATTTCGATTCGAGTAGAAATGCAGAATAGGGCTGATTATTTTTAAATTTTTAGTGAAAATCACAGTAATGCGGAGACACAGTTATTGCTGAGAGTACGGTAGAATATGGAGGACGAGTTTAAATCGGGTAGAAGGAAAAAAAATGTATTGCGGAAGAAAGTTGTGACCGAAGTTAAAAATGTAAATGAAAACAATAAAAATTAAAATGGAGTTCATCAGAAAAAGTAATAAAAAAAATTGTTCAAATAAAAGAAGGTGAGGTAAAGTAAATTTTTTATGATGAAAACATAGTGGTAAAATAGTTTCCTCTATCGATTCCATTGATATCATCTGAATCAACGGGGGCATCTTGAATTCCTTCGATTTCATTGTTGGTTTCCATATCGGCACGTGTTATTACATCGTTAATATGTTCAGAATAACCTCCCTTATTTATGATAAAATTGTGTAAGATAGCACAAGCGAGTATTACATTAGAAGTGGCTTTAATGCTCGAAGCTTCAATATAATTTAAAATTTTAAACTGTTTCTTAAAAATCCCGAAAGTTTGTTTTATAAATACTTTGTCTTTTAAAAGACAAACATTTGTACCTACAATTTTTTTTTGACTTCAATACCCTTCTTTTTCTTAAATTTAAAGAAAATCTATCATTTCTTTGTTCACAAATTTCGTCTAGTGTTAGATTCAGCAAAATTTCCATTTTGGTATTATACGCATTCAAAAATGCAAACAAATATACATATCTGCAAATTGTATAAGAAGTATCAAACGTCAAACTTGCAGTGTTGCTACTGTTGCTTATGCTGCACGTCATGATGCATTTACGAACATAGCCCTACTTTTACCATACCTTTACCAAACCGCCTTTCATCACAAACTGCAGTGGCTAACGCATTCTTTGCGGCTTGCCCTCCCACATTGGCAGATCAATAAAATTGTATATATCACCAAGCGGAAGCAATTCTAATTTGCGTGCCGCCTTTTCCAATAGTTCCAGTTTCAATCGCCGTTAGCATATTTTTTAACGTGCTCATGGTTCGCTTCACTTGACCATTAGCTCGACTTGCACGAGTGGCTATCAAATGCAAGTCTATTTTCTGATCTGAACAGAATTGACTGAACTTTTCGCCTGTAAAACTCCTTCCCTGGTCAGCTATTATTCGGTTTGGTACTCCAAACAATGAAACAGCGGATTGAACGGCTCTTATGCAATTCTCACAGTCTAATTTAAGGCTATGACTAAGATAGACGTATTTGGTAAACGCGTCTACCTGAACAACAACATACTCCTTCTCGTTACTCTTGCCACTTAATTTTCCTATTATATCGATGTGGATAGTGTTCCAGGGAGTAGTGACTTTTGGTATTGGATGCAATTCAGCCTGTATTTTCCCTGAGGTGGATTTTGACATTTTGCAAGTGATGCAGTTGTCAACAAATTTTTTAACATATTTTGACAAATTGTCAAACCAGTGAAAGTCGTAAGTTTTATCCAATGTCTTATCAAAACCTAAATGCATTTTTGACTCATGAACTTGGTTTACAACAGACCATCTGAAACTCAGTATCAGAGATAAAGAGATGTTTAACTCCTCTCTCACTGGAAGTGAGAGAGCAATTGCTAAACGTCAAAACCACCTAAACTTTGTCAGTTGATCGAGTTCAGGAGGTTTTGACGTTAGCAATTGGAAACGAGCGATGGCCAGATTGAAATTTTACCAAAAAAATATGTAAACGGAGGGATTAGGGAAAATTAAATAAATTTGTAAAATTTAAAGATATTTGATGAAACGTTTTGTAATTTGAAGCATCATAGTTTTATTTTCAATGAAAAATGATTAAAAACGTTTAATGATTGAGAGCTAACAAGCTTAAATCCAATTATTGGACATTGAAAGGACAAAAGCCAGTTGTTATAATATTCTTTAAAAAGATTTAAATAGTTTCTCCATATAATAAATAACCGCTATTTAGTAATTTTTATTCATACTAAATGTTGGGTGTTTGAATTTAAATGCCCAAAAATTGTAATTTTGTTCAATCTGGCCATAATGGAAAATGTTATAAAAAACGCTAATTTTGAGGCGCTCTCACACTGGAATAAGTTTAACAACCCTTTATCCCTGCTCAGTATATACAGTAATAAACCTTTTCTTTGTTTACATACATATACTCACCTCTAGAAAATCTTAGGGTGTTGTGTTACACTTTTTTTCCTACTTTTATGGTAATCAGGGTGTTGTGTTAGCATTTAAACTACATATAAATTTTAAATTTTGATGACCGAGACTTTAATGCCCGGTTTCACAGTCCATACTTAAGTTGTGCCTAAATAAAATCTTAGCTAAGTATTGTTGCAAACTGAGTGGTCGTTTGCGCTTCACAGTCAATGCTCAATTTCTATAAAATTTTAATATGATATATGGCAACGTTATGGGCAACATATGTTTTACAAATGACATTCATAAAAATATGTTTGAAATATTTAAATTATAACAGACAATACATAAATTTGCGAGGAAAATTATATCAAAAATTGATGAAAACAACAAAAGAACCACAAATTTCATCACTAGCGAGTCGGAGCACCTATGGGAACTGAAGGAAAAGTATAAGCTGTTATTGAGTGCAAACGAACGGACACTTGCCCTACGCTACGAAAGATGTCGCTGAAAATTCAAAGCAAATTCAAAACAAAAATCAGCTGTTATTTAAGCACTGCTTAAGTCTCCCCTTTTCAGTACTTAAGCATTACATAAGTATGAACTGTAAAACAATATTTTCCTGTTTTATCTTAAGTACAACATAAGTATGGACTGTGAAACCGGGCATAAAAGATATTAAATAATGCAAGTGTTTACGTTATTTAAGTGATTATATTGAATTACTTTGCATATCTGTTCAATTTTATTGGGATATTAGTTGTTGTTTAATGTTAAATCAGTTGTTTTTTTTTTTTGCAATTTTTAAACACGCTTCAAGTATTTCCAAATTTTTGTATGCAGTAGGATACAATCCTGGGTGGTAATTTGTCGTTTGACATATACAAATTGACAACTCGTTAGCGGTTATAGGAAAACATCAATTGGAAATTGAGTTTGAAAAGAAAGATATGTCGAAGTTTTTAATAAGAATACATATTAGTGTTAATAATAAAGTTTATATTAAAAATTGTAGAGCCTTTTTATTGCTGCGAAAATTCACAACCCGACGTTTTAAAATACTTTTTATAAGAATTAGAACATATTTTTCTTTAAGAATTTTTAATAGGCAGGCAGCCAGCCCTCATTTTCGTCACATAAAATCTTTGTGCATTTCACATAGGTAACTACCTCCCCCTTTTAAAAGTTAGCTTCTGTATTTTAATATATTTAATAGAGTTGTAGGATTTTGGATGCATCTATTGTGAGAGCTTACAAATCTTTATTAATTATTAAATTATTTTGTGCAATATTTTTATTTAAATTTTTTATGTAAATTATTAATTATGTTTATTTTAAGTTGAAAAGGTAAAAATAGGCCTACCGGGGAACCGAACACCTAAAAAAAAGTCCGTAACGCGCTTTATTGCAAACCTCTGGGGTGGTGTGGAAAATGCAAAACTTAAATATTGAAAAATAAATTATCAAAAATAGTGTACGGATGAGAATTATCTAGAACGATGTATTAAAAATTCAGCTTCAAATGCCTAAATATCTTCTTTCTAAATTAAAATTAATGGTAATAATATTTCAAAAACTTACGAATACAAACCGTTTTATGTTTTCTGTCTGTCAATTGAAAACAAATACATTCAGAAGAAAACTCACCACCGAGAGATCTAAAAACAGGGCTGCTTTTTATTAATAAGAACTCCCTACATAAAGAATATCTGACTATCAGTAAATGATATTTTTATGGGCGAAACATGACACACTATGGCGTTTAAATCAAATATTAGTCAATATATGTCATTAATAAATAATTTCCTTTTATATTAAGCAACAATACTTATAGTTTTTGTTATTTAATAGAATAAATTTGCTAAGTATTTACTGCCTCAATATATACAGCACTACGTTGCTATGTCTGAAAATCCAAGATGGCCGCTATTCACCCCTTAGAAAGCTACCACGAAAAGGTTATCTACTGTATATACTGTGATGTGAAAGCTCGTGGCACCACTGGTAAGCAACGTGTTCTGCCGTTTCTCTGTATTTTCCGATGAAGAACTCCCGCCCTCAGTTCATAGGTTTTCGCAATATCTTCAGGCAGAGAAAACTCTTTTAATTTTTGGAACGAAGTTCCTTACGGCAGGCCTGGAGAAGATAGGGATTTTGATGCGGGACCTAACTGAAAAAAAATGATAGTAAAACCGTAAGAAATAACGCGTAAGAAATAACCCGTAAGAAAAAGACTGTAAGATCGCTAGTTATAGCCTACCTCTAGGTTTTGCAAAATAATTAGGCATGAAAATCTGTAACGTTATTGTGTGCAAATTAGTTTTGGGTGAGAATTGTTCTTGCACTAAGTACGTTTATGGGGAGTTGAATTGTTGCATATTTTTTGGCGCAGGTTGGTTAATGGTTTGAGTTTTTGGAACAAAGTTCCTTACGGCAGGCTTGGAGAAGATAGGGATTTTGCTGCGGGACCTAACTGAAAAAAAGTGATACTAAAACCGTAAGAAAAAAGCCGTAAGAATCGAAAAACCGAATAATTAGGCATGAAAATCTGTAACATAATTTTGTATGCAAATTAGTTTTGGGTGAGAATTGTGCTTGCACTAAGTACGTTTATGGGGAGTTGAATTGTTGCATATTTTTTGGCGTAAGAAAAAAGTTAGGCAGTTCACGGTAAAGTGGTTATCGGGTTATGTGATTATTAGATTAAAAATAACCTCTATGCTCCGTGAACATCCTATGTATGGTTATTTGCTTATTTTTACACAAACAGCTGTTCATTGTTTAGAATTTTAGTTCAATGAAATTCCTACTTATAAAATGCCTAAACAAAGTTTAAAAAACAAAATAATCGAATTTAAAATAAGTTCTCCTATTCAGGAAATGGACTTTATTGAAGGTGTGTGCTTATTAAATAATCCGAATTTTAAGCGTTAAAAAATTCTTTGTATAAAATTTGCAGACATCTTGCGCCCTGAACAGTGTCACAATGCAATGGATGAAGTATTAGAGGAACGGCTAGAGGATATAACTTAACTCATCTGTAGTAGACGGGGAGATGAACTCCATGTTCCGAAATCTATTCATTGGCGAGAAAATGTTCTGTGTTGCTTTGACGATGAAGATTTTTACAAATGCTGCGCGTCCAAAAGCCAATTCGCTCATCTCTTATTTTTTGATGCTTTGTGATGCTTTTTATTTCGGTTTTAATTTGCTGGTTGTAAACAAAAAACAGAAGTTAATAGCAAATTTTCCAATAAGAAAAAAGAAAATCTAAATGGAAATGCCATTCGCTTAGTTGTATTTATTTTTTGTGCTGCCGTTTAGTAAAATTCCAACGACTTTCTGACACTGGAAATAAGCAAACAACCACATAATCTGTAAACAAGGGCTTACAGCCCTATTCTGAAAAAACCTCTCAACTGAGTTGAGAGGAAAAATTTGAGAGATTTCTTGTGAGGCATATTTTGTGAGGCTATTCTTGCTCAAACCTCATAAGAAAAAAGCTTAATAAAGTCACCACGTGAGGTAAAAAGCTTTTCGCTGTCAAACAGCTGTTTTAATAAAAATAAATCAAAAATAAATCCAATATTTGTTATGCATTCATAAAAATAGATGAAAATAATTGTTGCAAACAATATAAGCGATAGTAGAAAATCATAAAATTGAACTCTGGTGCCTAATGAAATATTTTATTTAATTTTTGTTCAATTACCAGATGCAGTAGATTTGAAAATGCTTTCTAAAATTTTTGCTTTAATTAGGCAGAGTTTGATATTATATTTCACACGCTGTTCTAATTAACTTACCATTAACTTATAAAATCCTTTCCGGTTCATGAAAAGTGAGAGAGGAGTAGTGGCGTCTGTGCTTGAGGGTGAAACAATCCCAATAAGGGTACAATCGATTGAGCCGATTGTGCCCTTGATCTCAAAGCATATAACTATTACCAACGCATTTTTTGTAAGAGCCATGCCCGTAAAAACACAAACGCCAGGAAACGCAGATCAAAAGATATACTCGACTTCTGCACATCATGCGGCACCAATTCACCTATAAGTACTTTACATAGCGATTTTAGGAATCGAAATGTACTTATAAATGTTGTGTCTTGCATAGTAAAAGGATCGCTTTTGTCTCGTAAACCCTTCAAAATTTTCCTCCTACTCCCCGATTCCTCCTCCTCAACAATTGCCGCATACACAAAGAACTGTTCCTACATGCTAGTTATAACACTTAAATATTTTTTAAAAAATGTCAAATATTGATGTAAAACAAAAAAAAACACACATGTTTTCTATTATGATGGCTGCTTTCACACGTCACAGTTATTTGTGATAATAGTGAGCATTTGAGCTTTTGAATTTTCGCCAGAATAAGGTAACCCTCACTATAGTGAGAAACATCTCTGTAGTTAGGTTGGTGACTTTTGTGAGGGCACGAGAATAGGGCTGTTAATTTATTTGATTTTTTATGTCCTTATGTAGGTATGTAGTTACACCCTAATAATTGGACTTGTATGTGCGTGTTGTAGTGCAATTGAGAGCTTTGTACACAAGTTTTTTCTTTTTTTGCAATATCTTTTTATTTATTGAATCTGCTTTTTGTTTAAAAGCCTAAAAATAAGTTATAAAATCTTAAGTCTATTTAAAAACTAGACAAGCTCAAGCAAGTGTTTGAGCTGTTTTGGTGATACGTTGCTCCTTAGAACGCAGGCATATCTCTTCTTTTAAGGCGTGTTTGATCACAGGAATGTACCAAAGCATTAGCCAAAGGGTTTGGGTGATCTCGGAGTTTAGATATATACTTAATTCTGCTGTCTTCTACTTCTTTCTTTACCATAGAAATACCAAGGTCTTAATGGATATTTTCATTACGCATGTTAGATTGGTCAAAGTTGGTTATTTTGTCATACCGCATTTTGTAGTTGTTTACTTAATCACATAACCACATAACCCGATAACCACCTTATCGTGAACAGCGTAAGTATTAATTGCATACTTTTAGGCGGGCTCTAACTAAGTGTTCGCTCCCCTGCACATTTCTTCACCATTGAAAAAGTTTACGTTGTGCTTTTGTGAATAAGCTTTAGAGCTTTGAATGTGTCATTGTGTTGCCAAATTCTTTCAATTCGTTTTCTTTAAAAAATCAGGTGCGACAGTCGTATACACCAGCGAGTAGTGCATAATACCTTTCTCTTTCTCCCTCTTTCTTTCGTTCTTTCATTCCTTCTCTCTCTGTTTCTATGTAATTTTATGGTGTCAAACAAAAATAAGGAGACATATTTTTTGTTATTTTGGTTATAATTTGAATTATTTTTTATTTTACGTAATTCATTATTTCCTAAAATTCTAAAACTTACCTGTACTTAAATAAAAACTAATCAGCAAAATTTGAGAGAAATATCAAGACAACCTACACAAAAATAATTTTTTTTTTGCAAATTGTATCGATTCTACATTAGCCGAAGGAACTTCGTTCCTACCTGGTGTCCCGCGACACCACATTTCTTTTTTTTTTACAATTTCGACTATGTCCGAATCTCGACGCTGTTCGGCAATAAGCCAGTTGCTTGAAATTTCTGCAAAATTTACTCTTTTCTCATCGACTAATTTTGTGGTCGAAGTAGACTTTGTTAAAGGAGGATTTCTCGATAAAAAGTCAACATGTGCCATTCTTTTCTCTATACTGAATATTGAATGTGAATGACTGCAATAAAGCCCACCAACGCTGTGCTCTGGGGGTTAAATCTGGTTTATTTTTCGATGCTTTTAGTGAGTTGTAGTCAGTATAAACAATAAAGTTCCTCCCCAACAAATAATGTCGAAATGTTTAATGGAGTTTACAACAGCTAAGGTTTCCAACTCATACGAGTGATATCTTGATTCTGCGGGTGAAGTAGTTTTGCTATAGTATTATATTACCAGAGGTTTGTTATTAATTCTATGAAATAAAATTGCACCGTAGCCACTACAACTTGCTTCTGTATGCAATTCGATTGGATAAATTGGGTCAAAGATAACAAGAACTGGTTTTTCAGTAAAAATGGCAAAGACCTTTTTCCGTATCTGCTCATGGTCTGTTTTCCAAATTAATTTATTTTTGTCTGCAGTTAAGAAGTATAACGGTTTCTTTAATTGTGAAAATCCCTTAATAAACTGTCGGAAATAAGATGCCAACCCAATAAATTGTCTGAGTGAAGTGATTGACTGTGGAGCAGTGATCTGCAGTGAATGAGTTAAACACAACTTTGAGCCACTTGCGAAAAATTGAGTATGAAGCAAGCAAATTATTCACGGAATGAGTATAAGTGTGAATACTGCTCACTTACAATTATGAGAGAGAGAGTTTTGGCTTGTGAGCTGATTAGCTTGTATGAAGCATATATTCACAAGTGTTTGCTTATGAGCTCACAATACTTATGAATCTTTGCTTAGGATTCTCTGACATTCATGAATACAAAACACTTGTGAATATACGAAGAAGCTCAGTTGTGCGCAAGCCACTTGCAAGCCTTTTGAGCCGTAACGCTATGAACCAAAGGCTAGAAAATCCATTACGAAAGCACTAAGAGTTACTATTATATAATTGTATAACAAAAAGGATTTTGTAATTGGTTCTAACTAATAATGACTAGATCTAATGAAATAAAAAAAGGGGTTTTCATATTTTGTATTAATTTTCTCTATTATTAAAAAAATTACATATATTTACATACTTACATTCATGTTATCACTTATAATATAACATTTTATTTTATAAAATGATAATTCAGTTCCTTTAAATGGAATTAAAATTAAAAATAAAAATTACGTCAGTTTAATGGTATAAAAATTACGTGAATTATTAACAAAAAACAAAATAACACAATTCAGTTCATTTCGGTAAAAAAATATAATAATATCTTAAATATTGAATTCAGGAATATTATATTATCTACGGTTTTGGGTGCAAGTCGATTTCTTTTATCAGTTATTAAATTGCCTGCCAAGGAAAATACAATAGGAGAGTACTCGGACCGTCGTAAGCACACATCTTGCCTGACACATAACCCGCCGACATTTCTTGAATATATGTATTTTACTATGTTTTAATGTGATTTATTGTGCTATTTTAAAAGAAAACTAAATAAAAGGATAAGAAACAAAGAAGTTTCAGTTTTGTAGTTTTTACGAAGTCACTAGAATCACGGGTTTCGTTTCTTTTAAAACCCCTCCTCGTAGGTAATAAACTTCAGGGACTCATCTACCTAAGCTCTCCACTTTCTAAAATGTAAGATAAAGCTTTTCATTTAGGCAAGAAATAATTGAATAAAAGGATAAGAAACAAAGAAGTTTCAGTTTTGTAGTTTTTACGAAGTCACTAGAATCACGGGTTTCGTTTCTTTTAAAACCCCTCCACTATAGGTATAAACTTCAGGGACTCATCTACCTAAGCTCTCCAATTTCTAGAATGTAAGATAAAGCTTAAGAAAATAATTGAATAAAAGGATGTAGAAATAAAGAAGTTTCAGTTTTGTAGTCATTACAATCACGCGTTTCGTTCCTTTTAAAACCCACCCGCGTAGGTATAAAATATATTTTGAATAGGCATTGGAATTCGTGAATATATTCATGAATAAACAATGATTCACTTATTAGTGAATGTATTCATGAGCCTTTCAACTCATCTAATAGTATGCAACGAATAGCTCAGACAATTGTATGCAGAGGAAGCAAGCCAAGCCAAGTGTGAGCGCTAAGTGATTGTGAGACATATTCACACTCATTATTACAGAAGCAAGCCATGTGATTGTGAGAAGATAATATTTTTAGTGAGAGCAAGTGTGAGTGAATATTGGGGGTGATTCATGAATATGAGAGTGTATTCATAAGCCAAGTATTCACTGCAGATCACTGCTGTGGAGGCGGCAGAGCAGTCAACGCTACAATTTTCTGTGGGTATTACATTATAATCCAAATATTGAACCGATGTTTTCAGTAACTTTGTAATGAATGAAAACTATGTTGAATGAAAACCCAGCCTCTGTTAAACATTTAGAACAATATGTAATCTTTCTAACGCCTCGCATTTTGTTGAGGCAACTATCATGATATCGTCCACATAGACGATAACAAACGAATTTGCTAGATCCCCTAGTGCCTGCATTACTAATCGTTGAAAAACCGAAGGTGCGTTTCCGAGCCCGAATGGCATAGATAAAAATTCGTATTGGCCATCTGGCATTACAAACGCTCAATAGCCACTGAATGTAAAGGAATTTGATAATATCCACTGGCCATATCTAAACATGTAAAGTAATTAGCTCCTCCAAGTCAATTTATTTGATCTTGTATAAATGGTAACGGGTATTTATCAGCGACTGTATTTGAATTTAGCTCTCTATAGTCAACACAAAGTCTGTCCGAACCATTTTTTTTTCTTAACCAATAACACGGTACAACAGCTAATCTGGGGGTGAGAAATTCCAAGTCAGGGTGATGGTACTAGTAAAACCCTCAAAGGGTTTGGCGTTCGTATGTGTCATTTTTCTTTTTTTTTTTTTGTTTTTGCCAAAATGTTTCCAATTGCCAATAATCCCAAAAATGTTCCACAGTGTAATATAGGGCTTGCATAAGGTGAACAGCTTGGCCTAATTATATTGCATTTTAGTAATTCATTAATTTTTTCTCGAACTAAATCTCCCTCACATGGACTTAAACGATATGTACAGTTTCTGTTGGATCAATTAATCAAATTTTCATTTCACCAATTCCGACTTTAGCACTTGGGAAACCAGTTATAAATGAATTTGAGTACTTTGCTAACAATGAATGTAGTTTTATTTTGTCTTGCCCTCAAGCTCAGTATTAATATTGGCTGGCTCACTGCCAGTACATAAATTAACCATTTTGGTTCTTGAAATTTTAAATTGATTTGATGAAATAACAATATCAAAACCCTGATTAAGTATTTCATGACCAATGACAATGTCATTTTGCATATCATCATCGCCTATTACATGAAACAAAATTTCAATACAATTATCGCCAATTTTTACATTACTTAATATTTGTAAAGTACTACATATTCCATTACTGCCTATACCTTTTAGCATAACAATGTTATTGAATCTTTTACCAGAAAATTTTATACTTAGCTTTTCTTCCATTACCGAACATTCCGATCCCGAATCAAAGGTGATTTAAAAAATTTGGTCTCTGTGGTTCAGGCATCCTTTAGGTACTGCAACTCCATCATAGTACGCCATGCCCAATCCAATGCTTGAGGCAGATGGGCAGATCCCACTTCTGATGTCGGAATACAGTTGTCTTCGATAGACATTCACAATATCAAGTCCTAAACACGACTGACTCTACGTCATTTTCTTCTTTTTGTGCTTACCACTGAATCACACTCGACGATAGCGACGCCACGCTGTCGCCCCGCTAAAACGGTACTTCTTGAAGTGACAACATGCAGACAACCTATCACAGCGCAATCAGCGGCTGATGCAATAATGAGGAACTTAGTCTTCTAATGAAATTCTCTAAACTGTATTCACATACACTCACACACGCATACCAACATCCACACACTATTAGGGTGCGCCGACATTAATATGTTTGAATTTATTCTTTCTTTTATTTCTCTTCTTGTATTTTCATTGTGGCTTTTGCTAGTTTATTTTAAATATAGTATACTGCCTGTTTACTGTTTTGAGAAACAGGAGTATTGCGGAAAATCTTAGAAGTGGATACTTGAATTTAAATTAATGTTTTATTAGTTTGTTGTGTGTGTTTGTAACAAAGGGGTAAGCAAATAGACAAATACAATTTTTTTTTGTTTTATAAACATATATATGTAGATGATATACTTATATAATTACATTTTTCCCGTTTTGTATCGTTCAAACGGATTATATCAAACATAAATCCGTTGGTTATCATACATACATACGTACATTCATATAATAAATAGAAATGAAAACGATACACTTACTTTTTCTCGCCGCAAGGGGTTTTTGAGGGAAAGTAAGTGTTTGGTTTGTAAAGGTGGTATTGTTGTGGTGTGCCAGTATTCCTTGTTATTGTATTGAAATAAGATGTTTTTATTGTCCGATCGCGCCCGAATTACGTTTGGTGATAAGATTTTAGATTTAGATTTTTACTACGCGCCCGTTTGATTTTGGCTTTGTATAATTTATGTGTTTTATTAGCTTTTTTCCTAGTTTGTTGAACCGTTTGTAGACACGTATTTATTTAATATTTCAGTTTATGTACATACATATTTTTATATACATGTATTAATCTTGTTTTCTATAACTGCATTCCATCGGTATATATAGTATATATCTCTTGTTTTTGTCACTGTAATTAAACTATATTTTGCATTGTCTTTCGAATATGTTTTATGTGCTTTTAGGTCACTACACTTATACCGGTACGTTTATAAATTACAAATATTTTTTTAAGCTAGTGCATAGCTTCTATAGCGGGCCTTGAGCGCGGGAACCGAATCCAGAAATTCCGTAACGAAAAAACCTCACGCTCCCCACTCCGTTTACAATTCTCTCACATATTCTAACCGAGAATATGAAGAGACAGAAATATATGTATGCATGCCCATGATTACACTCCTAACGAAGAATTTCATTTCGCTTGTTTATATTTTGTTTCACTTTTGACAACGAAAAATGTGTACAAAACACACCTCTCACACAGATAACATAAAGACATTTTTTATTGTGTTCTCTGTCTCACATACCCAAGAATATGAAGAGTCATAAATATATGTATGCATGCTCCTTTCGATACTCCCAACAACAGCATTGTGATATTTTCATGCTTCAATTTTTGCTTTCGCAATGTATGCAAATATGTACATATGTATGCTTTTGTTTTTTGCCGTCGGCATTTCCATATTGGCAAATAAAAATAATTATGATATGAGTATAATTTTGTATGAATGCATGCATAGTACTATTTACAATCAATTTGGACTTGAATATTTAATAATTTTATTTGACTTTTACATAATATACTATACTAATAGTAGTAATAGAAATTGAATTTATCACAACAATAATAAATACATACATATGTACATATGTATATCGGCTATCATATTAATCTTATTATTTGCTCATATGTATACGCATGTGCGCGTTCAGAAAATCAAATCATGATTTTATCACTTATACATATTACATGTGCGCGCATTAACCTGCTTGTTCATACATTCATATATACTTATGTATATGTACATGCATATACATATTTGTATACACTTGTGACATATGTCACCAACAAAAAATTGAAGCATTGTTCTACAAAACAATTATTGCTCAAATAGCAGAAGCATCAAAAGTCAATTTGGCAGCCGAATTGCCGAAGCCCAAATGTAGTAAATTTTACAACAAAAACGATTTCATTCATTAAAGCAGGCGCAAATTCCACAAGCGACCTCGCTTCATTCATAAAAACAGACACCGTAACATCTCCCCGAGCATGCCTTTGCCAATAAGCGTCTTTTCACAACGGTGGCAAAAGCTAAAAATCATAAATTGAACAACTTTCTGATGCTTCTTCACAGAAAGAAGTCAGAAAAGTGGCAACAACGGAGTTGTCGATTTATAATATTTGTCCATTCTAAAATATTTTTCCGTGACTAGCAAAAATCTGCGTCAATATGTATGTAAATTAATTCCCGTATCGCGGGAATTTGTAAAAAAATATATTTTTTCTATCTGCCAACGCGCAGAGAAAATGAAACACGTCGTGTCGACTGGATCGCCGGAGACAAAATCTATCTTTTATTTCCAAGTTACTAATATTTATACATTTACTTATTATTTACTTAAAGTTATTACATATTGAAAGAAAGTGTAAATTTACATTAATATCATATTCAGCATTTTTAGGCAGAACGTTAAGTGTTCTGTTTTGATTTTATTATACCTTCTTGTGAGGGCTACAAATATTGTTTAGATAAGAATGGTTTATTCTAATGTGAACGGAAAAAGTATATCGAATTCTATTTTAATTTATGAGGCCGCACAACTACAAAGTGTAAAGATTCAATATTGTTTACAGTTATGGTCAAGTGCCTGTGTGGAGGCTGTCATTAACTTGCAAGCTCATACTTACATATGCATACATATTTACGCTAGTTTGTAGGCGAAGCTGTTACAGCGGCAAGGGAAGCGGTAATAGGCGGCCATTCGTTTATTTTTTTCGGTACAGCTTGGATTTTCTATCATCACACAAGTGCTGAACCAATGAGCGCGACAGATATTAGAAAACACACGTTCTTAGGGACACAGGTATTGAGGCAGCTGCACAACTACATAACTGTGTCCCTAAGAACGTGTGCATATTAATATTTGACAGATGTCGCTTGCAGTCTGTCGTGCTCAATGTGTTCAGCACTTGACTCTTTGACAAAACGCAAGTTTCGGCCATTGGTTGACCGTGACAACGGAGATGCGGAAGAAGCGTCCGACACTTGTTATTATGAACGTATGTACATTAGGGTGATTCAAAAAAATTTTTTTTTTAATTGGTACTCGCAAAAATAGGTTCCTAGACACCTCTAAGAAAGCCTCTCCGAATATGAGTTTTTAATTGTAACGGGAAGGTCCTCCGCCTAACGGGTTTCTATTTTTTCTTATTATCAGATAGAAAAATTTATATCTCGCTTCCAACTACTTGAAAAAATATCTTGTTAATTAGGTTTTGTAGGAAATTGAATGCTCTAAAATATGGTCTCTTATGATTTTTTCGTAAACCCAACCGTTTAAAAGATATTAACCTTAGAACCATGACATAGCTGTACAACTTAATCTCGTGACTTGGGCACTCAGTGCCCAGTAATGTTTTTGTATGGAAATTTAGACTTTTCAGACGTTTTTTTTATAGAAATGCCAATATTTCGCATGTTTATGTAAATAATTTAATGAAACTTGGGATTATTGCAGAAACAAATGTATTTTTTTTTTGAAAAATATGAAAATCAAATAAAGTTTTAATTTCGAACTGCTCAAATGGGTGAAATTCTTCTCTGTCTTTCTGATATATTTTGATTGGGTGTAGACGGTTTTGGAGTCCACATATTCATCGTTGTCTGAGTCCGTTTCAGCTTCGGCATTGTATTTTGCAAAATAGCACTTTTCAAAGTGTTGACCTGTGTCAAGAAAGAAAATAGTGAATAAATTTGAAACTGAACTAATTTTGAAATAAAATAAACTTACCTTTATTGATGGACGCGAGCTCACCACTGCAGGAAACCGTTTGAAATTGATCAAGTCCAATGCAATTTTAGTTGTAGAATTAATTTTTGTTTTGCATCGGTTTTGTAATTGCTTCTGCGCTAGCTCCATAGAGAGTTCTTTCAAAAATATTTTACGCTTTTTAGACTTATTGGTGTTCCACATAGGGTGACTAACATCAAACAGCCTGAACGCTGCAAGCCCAGCAATATGCAGCATATTATAAAACAATCCCATTGGCCAGTGGTTTGTTTTTCTTTTGCCAGAAAATCCACGTAGACTTTTGTCAAAAGTATCAACACCACCTTTATGCTCATTATAATCATGTATGACTTGTGGTTTTTTTGTTATAGGATTTACATCTTCGCTGGCATGAGCAGTTGAAAGCACTAGCACATTTTTCTTCGAATGAGTTGTAAAGCTTACTAATTGCATTGGTTTTGAAAAACAAAACACAGATTCAAATACACCTCTTTTTTTGCCTCTTCAGAGGATGTAAATAGTTTTGGCAATTGTGGCTTATTGCCTCGTATTGTGCCCACCAACGTAGTATTCCGCAGAAGCAAATCTTCCGCCGGTTCATAACTTGTGAAAAAGTTGTCCATCGTAATATTCGCTCCCCTATCCAAATATTGGTTGCTGAGTCGCATAACAAGATTGTGCGCAATACCAAGCGACCGCTGTTCATTAGGCTGTGCACCCAAATATACTTCGCCTGCAAGTGGATAGTTGGTTTTTGCGTCAATAAGCCAAAATATTTTTACGCCATATTTTTCAGGCTTAGAGGGAATGTATTGGCGGAAACTGCATCGGTTTCTTGTTGAAAGTAACTGCTGATCAACTGTCAATTCTTTACCTGGGACAAATGGTATCGTCAAATTCGCCAAGAATAATCCATGCATGATGAATAGGCGCCAATTTGTCGTATCGTAGTCTCTCAGCGCGAGTCCGGGAATCGTCAAAGCGTATAAAACGGTATAATTGCTCAAACCGATGCAGTGACATCACTGCTCTATAAAAGGGCATATTCGTTTTGTGAAAAAGATCCTTAGCATTAACTAAGTTTGCCTTCTCAGCTCCGGAGTATAAAATTATTGCAATAAAAGCATATAAGTAATTCATCCGCATTTGTATCTTGCCAATATCTTTTTTTTTTTTTTGAACAGTTTGATGCATATTTGCCTGTATTACTCTTTTAGCTTTCCTATTCGTTTGAAGAGCAATACTTTCAACAAGAGACACTGGAAAAACGCGTATGAAGGCATCGATTTTAGATCCAAAACTTTCCGTGCATAGTGAAGTTGATTGTCTATGTATTTCAATGCCAGTTTCGTTCGCTGTTTTCTTCAGTTTAGCTTGGCATTGACCACCATAAAGTTGTATTGTTTCTTCCTGACCACAATATTTTTCTCCACGATTACCCTCAATAGCCGTATTTGACAAATTAAGTTTGCTTTCGTCATTGTCTCCTATCTACAGCAGCCTCCTCATGGATATATTCTTCGAACCATGGATCACTAATGGGCTGAGCATTATCATCTCCGTAGTCCGATTGGTCACTGGGTATCGATTCGTGGTCACCACCAAATTTGGTTCTCTTCCACCATCATCATCATCGCTATCATTAGCATTCAAATAATTTGAAATATTCTCCTCTTCTTCTTTCGTCAATTCCCGCCGTAAATTGGCCAAATAAATCGCCAATTCTTCACTCATTTCAAAAAAATATATTCGTCACAACCAAAAATGAACTGTTCACTTGAAAATATTACGCGAAACTAATTAGAAATACACAATAATCACCAAAACCGTTAGAAAATTACGCTTCTTCATAAAAACTGTAGGAAGAAATATTATGGGCACTGAGTGACCCAAGTCACGTATAGAGTACACACCATATAAAATGCCGTTACTTTCCTATTATAAGAGTAATACGTCCAAAATTCTGTCAACTTATAACTAAAATAACAGTTTATCACTACGTGGAATATAGATCAAATTGAACTGCCCAAATCCCATAAATTTAATTTCATAAAAGAGAATGGGCACTGAGTGCCCAACTCACGGTTCTAAGGTTAACGGTTGAAATCTGACTATTTTTGGAAAAATTCTTTATTTCTTATTAATTTTATAACTCAATGAAAAAAAATTATTATGAATGATGAAACACATAGTTTTGTAGGAAATTTAATGCTCTATAAAAATGGTCTACAATGATATTTCGATTAAGTTAAGCGTTTACGAGATATTCATCGTCAAACATCAATGCATATTAGGGTGGATCAAAAAAAAAAAAAAATTTTTCGTTTGGTAGTCTGAAAAATAGGTTCTAGTCATAATATTTTTTTTTCATTGAGTTATAAAATTAATAAGAAATAAAGAATTTTTCCAAAAATAGTCAAATTTCAACCGTTAATATCTTTTAAACGGTTGGGTTTACGAAAAAATCATAAGAGACCATATTTTAGAGCATTCAATTTCCTACAAAACCTAATTAACAAGATATTTTTTCATCGTCAAACATCAATGCATATTAGGGTGGATCAAAAAAAAAAAAAAATTTTTCGTTTGGTAGTCTGAAAAATAGGTTCTAGTCATAATATTTTTTTTCATTGAGTTATAAAATTAATAAGAAATAAAGAATTTTTCCAAAAATAGTCAAATTTCAACCGTTAATATCTTTTAAACGGTTGGGTTTACGAAAAAATCATAAGAGACCATATTTTAGAGCATTCAATTTCCTACAAAACCTAATTAACAAGATATTTTTTCAAGTAGTTGGAAGCGATCATAAGAGACCATATTTTAGAGCATTAAATTTCCTACAAAACCTAATTAACAAGATATTTTTTCAAGTAGTTGGAAGCGAGATATAAATTTTTCTATCTGATAATAAGAAAAAATAGAAAACCGTTAGGCGGAGGACCTTCCCGTTACAATTAAAAACTCATATTCGGAGAGGCTTTCTTAGAGGTGTCTAGGAACCTATTTTTGCGAGTACCAATTGAAAAAAAAAAAAACAATTTGAATCACCCTAATGTACATATGTATATGGCTCGCACTTGCTTTCGTAAACATACAGACAAATATGTCAAAGAAATAATATATGTATATATACATGTGTCCTGGAAATTCTATTGGTACAAATATGGAAATGATATCGAAATAACGCAAATATGCCTATTTCATGAAGGTCATAAATTTTTTTCTTCACTTTTTAAAAGTCGAAATAAATATAATTTATTTGAAATATTAATTTATTTAAAAATTAAAAAACTAAATTAAAGAAAAAAAATAAAATTAAAATAACGTTTCGTAATTTTTCCCGATTTTGTAAAAATAATTAAAATTTTTACCATATTCCAGAAAACAATGGTTCATATAATACAAAATAATCACGCATATATGACTCAGAGAATGCTTTGTATATTTTTCTTCAAAGCATGTCTCTTTATTTCTTTATTTATTTATTTATTTAATAATAGAAAAATCGGTCACCACTCTCAAAAAGTGTAACTTGAATTAATATCAAAGAAAAAGAAATACTGCATGAATGAAATAAATAAATAATTATAATTGCATAAGTTGATACAAAATGCTATGCAATAGCTTGACCGCGGCAGTCCCCGAGTGCAACACGTCTTTTTATACTCTCGCAACAAAGTTGCTAAGGAGAGTATTATAGTTTTGTTCACATGACGGTTGTTTGTAAGTCCTAAAACTAAAAGAGTCAGATATAGGGTTATATATGAGTCAAAATTTCTCAAGTGTACCAACATTTTTTTGACGGTCGAGCTTTTAACGTTGAATAAACGTTTTTCAGTTCACAACAATAAATAAAAAATACAACTTGAACAATTTTCCAAAATTTCAATTATTTTTCAAGTTATTGTTATAAACTTTTTTTTGCACGAGTTTACAATTTATTTATTTTCTCAGGATGGATAGCATCGATCTTGCTCATTTTTAAAACAGCTATCGTTAATGACTTTCTCTTCCTATTTCAATTTTTTATTGACAGGAAAAAGGTTATTTAAAAAAGTTATAAACAATTGTTATAAACAAATTGAAATAATTTAAACTTCTCAATCGATTTACAATATCGCTTCAATTTAATATTGTTGTACATTTTATAACACGTTATTGACAAAAAGAAAAACATGAAAACTTGCAACGCACCCGAAGTTATATTGTTTTTGCTCCTGATGTGTAATGCGTGAAGCGCGTGTCACAAGCTTCGGGCGCGATGCCGGGTTTGCGAGCGCGCCGCGACATGTTTCGACACGAAGCGATTCACGCGTGCTCTGTTTTTTCTCGGTGTTTACGATTTGTCATTTGTTTAGTTGCATATAGAGGAGCAATAAGCGACGTTTTCTCGTGTTCTATTAAATTTATTCGCTATAATCTCTGGCAGTGAATTGCATTTAATAACGAGACTGAGTGTACGATTCAGCATGCCAAGAGCGAGAGCGACAATAATCCAAACGAGGAAAATTCTATTGGGGATAATTGGATTAGTAATCTAAAAAGAGCTCTTGCCAATCAAAATTCTCGAAATGAAAAAATTGCACTTCTGACTACAGTGCCTCTTGAATGGAGTGTTCAAATATTGAAAATTAAAATTTTTTTAGGTGCGAATTGATACTGCAGACTCTACCAACTGAACAGTTTCTGCAACTTCTTAGAGATGACTTGCCCGCAGTTGTGAAACATGATTTCTTAGCAAAGGCCCAAAGTGCTTTTTTTGATCAGATAAAAAATACAGCAAACGAAGGAGAGTTCATAATAACTTTGGATTTTGCTGAAAATTATACATACATGCCAAGTACAAAATGCCATTCAATCTCAACATTGGGCTAATGTTCAAGCGACGTTGCACCCTTTCGTTATTTACTACAGGGAAAATTCCGTTTTGAAAAATGTGAATTACGTCATCATTTCAGAACATTTACTTCACAATGCAAATGCAGTGCATTTTTTTATTTCGAAACTGATAGCTCATTTAAAAAATGAATTTGGTTCTGACAAAATAAAAAAAATTTCGTATTTCTCGGACGGCGCTGTATTCGCAGTATAAGAACAAATTTAATTTGATCAATTTGATAAAGCACGAAGAAGACTTTGGTGTCAAAGCTGAATGGCATTTTTTGCCACTTCCCATGGTAAAAGCGCATGCGACGGCATTGGTGGTACCGTAAAAAGGCATGCCTACAGGTCCAGTTTGCAAGATGAGGACATCACTTCCCCAAAACTCTTATATCAATGGGCAAAAAAGTTTTTCAAGAAAATCGAGTTCAGTTATTCCACAATAGAAGAGCACACGACGCATAACAAGATTTTGGAAGCAAGATATCAAATGGCAAAAACTGCAAAAGACACTCGATCTTATCATTGTTTCTATCCACTTAATGCCGAACTTGCATGCAAAATATATTCTGCTTCAGAAAAATTTGTAACTACAAGTGTTTTCAAAAAAAGGCTTAATAAAAAATAATGTGGATTATATTATTGAAATAATCATATACACTTTATGTATATTTCAATATAAGCAATAAACAAGAACATGTGTCCGACTTATAACTCGTTTCCAAAGATTATTTTTCAGCGTAACATTGCGCTTACAAAGCTCGTGACACGCGCTTCACGCATTACACATCAGGAGCAAAAACAATATAACTTCGGTTGCGTTGCAAGTTTTTATGTTTTTCTTTTTGTCAATAATGTGTTATAAAATGTACAACAATATTAAATTGAAGCGATATTGTAAATCGATTGAGAAGTTTAAATTATTTCAATTTGTTTATAACAATTGTTTATAATTTTTTTAAATAACGTTTTTCCTGTCAATAAAAAATTGAAATAGGAAGAGAAAGTCATTAACGATAGCTATTTTAAAAATGAGCAAGATCGATGCTATCCATCCTGAGAAAATAAATAAATTGTAAACTCATGCAAAAAAAAGTTTATAACAATAACTTGAAAAATAATTGAAATTTTGGAAAATTGTTCAAGCTGTATTTTTTATTTATTGTTGTGAACTGAAAATCGTTTATTCAACGTTAAAAGCTCGACCGTCAAAAAAATGTTGGTACACTTGAGAAATTTTGACTCATATACCAAAGTGATCAGGGGACGAGTAGAGTTGAAATCCGGATGTCTGTCTGGTCCGTCCGTCCGCCTGTCCGTCGGTGTAAGCTGTAACTTGAGTAAAAATTGAGATATCATGATGAAACTTGATACACGTATTTCTTCCATAAGAAGGTTCAGTTCGAAGATGGGCAAAATCGGCCAACTGCCACGCCCACAAAATGGCGAAAACCGAAAACCTATAAAGTGTCATAACTAAGCCATAAAGAAAGATATTAAAGTGAAATTTGGCACAAAGGATCGCATTAGGGAGGGGCATATTTGGACGTATTTGTTTTGGAAAAGTGGGAGTGGCCCCGCCCCCTACTAAGTTTTTTGTACATATCTCGGAAACTACTATAGCTATGTCAACCGAACTCTATAGAATCGTTTCCTTTAGGCATTTCCATCTACAGTTTAAAAATGGAAAAAATCGGATAATAACCACGCCCACCTCCCATACAAAGGTTATCTTGAAAATCACTAAAAGTGCGTTAACCGACTAACAAAAAACGTCAGAAACACTAAATTTTATGGAAGAAATGGCAGAAGGAAGCTGCACCCAGGCTTTTTTTAAAAATTGAAAATGGGCGTGGCCTCGCCCACTTATGGACCAAAAATCATATTTCAGGAACTACTAGACCGATTTCAATGAAATTCGGTATATAATATTTTCTTAACACCCTGATGACATGTACGAAATATGGGTGAAATCGGTTCACAACCACGCCTTCTTCCAATATAACGCTATTTTGAATTCCATCTGATGCCTTCTCTGTATAATATATACATTAGGAAATGAAAATACTATTCAATACTCAAAGTACACAAATTGATCTAATCTAATTAATTTTACAGCAAAATAAAAAAATATGTAAATTATTATCACTTTATCATGCGATAGTATAAAATGTTCGGTGACACCCGAACTTAGCCCTTCCTTACTTGTTTTCTTATAGTGTCTTTCTATATGCTCGAAATACCATGTTTTAATTTGTTGGGAAAAGTACGAAGTGCAAGGAAAGCACTTACAGTTCAAAAATAATTTTTACAAACTTTATTTAAATTGTTATAAACTTTAATTATTAATTGATGTATGTACAAAAGGGTAGAACTCGAGATAAACGAAAAACGGCTTTCCTTCGACAGCGTATCGTCTAAATCGTTTCTCCGTCCCTGCTATTCCTTTTTGTTGTGGTGTAAAATGCAGTGGTATCGTACTTGGTGTGTGATTGTAGGTGATGTCGAAGTGAATGTGGTGAATGTAGCGTGGTAGTGAAGTGGTTTGTGTAGCGTATTATTGGTTAGATGTTCGGTGTACATATGGCCCTTAACTACATGTTGTGTGGGGCAGTGGACTGAGGTTCATTTTGCTGCAACATGATAATCACTGGAATCAAACGATGGACGATGCGATAGCTCCTTCGCATGCCACTAAAGTTCGTACACTTTTCGCAATGAACATTTCGACATATCGACGTTGAAATAAACATCAATTATGGGATACGAACAAAAATGACTATGCCGAAGACATTTTACATCGTATTCGCTAAAAATTGGAAAGGGAAAATTTCGGTTGATACTTCCAATGGCTTGATATCAATTTCAGTAGCCTTTTGTAAATTCACTTCAACGAAAGATGAACTCATCATTATCCGAATATTGGCCAAATTATCGTAACTACGATTGCTTAAGTGCACGCGCAATTTTGGTTTACAAAAATACCGATGTTAATGACTTAAACTGGAACATTTAAAATACCGGGAGGTTTGCGCTCATACAAATCGATCAATCGTCTTGACATTGAAGACGAAGCCGTGAATTATCCAGTGGAATTTCTAAATTCCTTGGAGAGGCTTGTTATGCCACCGCATCATATGCGTCTCAAAGTTGGATCTGCCTTTATTATATTTTGCAATCCTCAAGCTCCAAAACTGTCTAATGGAATTCAACTGATTGTGACGCAGCTATCGAATACAAAGGGGCCGAATGCTTGATTCTATGAATTCCTTTGAGTTCCAACGATTTACTATTTCAGTTCAAACGTATTCAGTTTCCAGAGAAATTTATATTTGCGATGACAATCAGCAGAACGCAAGGATAGTCGCTAGAAGTGTGTGGCATAAATCTGGAAATGCCTTGTTTTTCACACGGCCAGCTTTACATATACAGTTATTTGCGAGCTATCGTTATCACAAAATGGAAAACCATCTTCTCTGTACATTTACGCACAGAAACAGAAACCAAAAAATGGTGTTTATCAAGCTGCGCTACATTGAAAAAAATTTAGAAAAGTCGCAAATAAATGATTTTCAACACAATATAATGCTGGTATTGTCACTGGCGAAGCGAATGCATTGGCGAGTCGAATGTTTTAGGCGAAAATTGGCCATGTTCATATTGTGACTGGCGAATGAACACATTCGCTCAACTTTTTTGTTGCCATACTGAAATAATTGAGAAATGTCACACGAGCTCATCCGAAATTGACATTTTTGACGTATTAAAACTGAATATTGTGTGTTTTGAATTTTACGGTGATTTTAAAAAACTGAATAAAAGTTTTTAACAACGTGGATCTATATTTTGAAGATAATTATGTTGAAAGGACAACAACCAAGTTACTTAGGCAGCGACGGTTCATCAGGGATCCCTCCAATCCCGTGGGATTTTCTTCAGTATTGTAAGTATCTATTGCTATAAAAGGGCATAAACAAATATCACGTCACATAAGCTTTTATAAACAGATTTAAAGAAAACTTTCGGTTAAGCAAGGATGCATTTATGTATGTGCTAGACAGCGTAAAGGAAAAATGTCCGATTAACCTATCGTCGTCAATATCGCCGATGTTAAAATTGTGCTGCGTCCTCAGATTTTTGGCTCATGGGAGCTATCAGCAAACAGTGGGAAATGATTTTCAACTAGGTATTACGCAGCCCACTCTTTCGTTGATTCTTAAGGAAATGCTCCCAATATTGGAATCCGCTCTTTGCAGTGTCTGGATCAAAACAGACATAACTGAAGAACAAAAACGAATAACAAGAAGGAAATTTGCACCAGATCAGGAATTCCAAATGTGGTTGGTTACGTTGATGGAACCCATGTTGCAATTATTGCTCCCTGTGAAAACAAACACTTATATCTAAATCGAAAAGGATTTTACAGCATAAATGCGACGATTGTAAGTAGCCACTAAATAAATAAATTATTACTTATTATTATTTCGTCTTAAAAAATAAATTTTTATCAGGCGTGCGATCAGGATGTGGTACTCGTAATACGGTGTGTTGATGCAAGATATGGAGGATCCAACAACCACTCATTTGTGTATAACAATAGTTCATTAAAAACATATCTGGAGCAAACGTACCAAAGAGGAGATCATAATTCGGTTTACTTAGGTAACTACAATTTATATGCGTAAGTACATACATAAATACTCAAATTAAATATATTTTAGGTGATTCTGGTTATCCACTACACGAGTATCTATGGACGCCTTTCCGAAACGCTTTACAAGGAACAGCGGAATCAAATTTTAATAAAAAACATGCAAAGGCAAGGAACGTAGTTGAAAGGACAATTGGAGTGCTGAAATGCCGTTTTCGTTGTATACTAGGTGAACATTCCTTAGTTGATTGTCGACGCGGATAGACGTGAGTGCGCATCGTTGTGATATTTAAAGTGTTTTTTCGGTGATTTTTTTTTGCGATTATCTTTTGTGCGGTAATTTTTTACGCGATTTAGCTGGCACCGTTATTGCCTGGCGCGTGTGCGTAGCGGTTCGGTGGAATTGTTGGTGCGATCGCGAGTAGTGAGGGTCGGTGACCGCGAGTGTTTTTGTGCGGGTACACATTTTTGTGCATTTTTTTGTGTGCCAAATCGTTGCTATTCGGAGTAATATATCGGTAAGTAATTTTAATATTACTACCATATATACTGACAACGTGGTCATCCACGTAGTTGTTATTGGCGGAAGCTTCGCACGGTTCCAGTGTAGCTCCTTGTTGTTGGCACTCTTGCTGACTGGACTGCCTGCCAGTAGTTCTGTGCTGAGCATCTGGCGGTTAGTTGGCTCTGCGTCAGGAAGATCTGGATAGGATTGCCCAAAGGGTGCAAGCGTCTGTCCAGTGTTGGAGATTGCGACTCCTGTGAGCACCAACGGTCATAACAGCGTTACCGTTTAGCCCACGGTGCGATTCGGCTCAGTGCCGCATCGGTCGACTCCGGATCGTTACGGGGACTTTGTCCGGCCGGCGGCCAATTGAGTGGCCTTAATCCGACCACTGGTTGGGGTTGTGGGCTGTGCCAACGCGAGCACGCTATAATCGACCGCTTGGGTGGTCGTTGTTACTGAGCGGGCCCTTGCGAGAGTCGCACTTTTCAGCGCGTTCAGACGCACACACCTGGAGAGCAGCTGCTCCAGGATCTTGTTTGTCCGTGAACCTTCTACGCTAGTGGTACGCCAGCGTATCAGTTCGACAGAACGGCGAGTCGGGAAGCGAGATGCCTCCTGGACAGAAGAGGAGGACGAAGACCCTCGCTGTAAGCGGAGAATCCGCCGCTTCCACAGTCGTGGATGACTCCACGTCGGGTGGTGAGGTGGAAGCGACGGGAACGACGGAAAGGTCTCCACCGCGGAGTAAGGCGCGTTTGGGGTCGCCGCGTCATGATGGCGGAAGCGAAGGAGGGTGCGGGAGTTGTGGCGGGAGTGCCAACGTGGCCTCCGCTGAGAAGGCGGTTACGCGTGCTGGGTCGCCGCGTAACGTAGGGGGTATCGAGTGAGGGAGCGGGTGTTGTGGTGGGAGTGCCATTGTGGCCACCACCGAGAAAGTGATTGCGCGTATGGTGTCGTCGCGCAATGACGGAGGAAGCGGTAGTGGGAGCGTGGCCCATCCGTCTAGTATGGTGGGCAAAGGAGGCATCGCGAAGGAGGGCGCTATGAAAGCGGGCACTCGTTTCTCGAGTGGGAATAAAGAAGGAACGTGGGTTCTTTCTAGGGGAGCTGTGGTTGATGGGGGTGGGCCAGTCAGCCATGTTGCGGCTGCCAAGCGAATAACGGGAGAGCTTAACAATTTGGTATTCGATACCAGAAATTTCGATGCTGGGACCACGCTCCTGATGACGGTCATAACCGAGAATGCCCATCTTCGCGGTCAGGTAGATGCCCTTAGAGGGAGCTGTGGGAGACCCTCCTCTTCGGCGCCGATCAGTTCAATGCCAGCTCCGTCGGCTCCGATGCCTGCACTGTGAAGACTTGGCCGGTCGTGGTCAGGAGTAAGGGGCCCGCAACTTCCTCTAAGGGCATCTACCTGACCGCGAAGGTGTGCATTCTCGGTTATGACCGTCATCAGGAGCACCTCATACTTTGAGGCAAGCTCCATCAGCCCCATCATCCGGGGGCTTCCTGGGGGTTTTAAAGTCTTCACTGACCTTAGAGCTAACGCTGCAATAGTTGTGAATAATCCACGCTACGATTGCGTAGTTGTGAATTCTTCACAACTGGGTATATGTGCAGCTGTAGAAGGGGAGTCCGGCAGGATGATTTTCGCTAGTATTTATTGTAAATATAGCGAGCCCCTAGAGCCCTACTTGGGCTACATGGATAAGCTGCTACTACTTGCGAGTAGCAGTCCATTTATCCTAGTTCTGGATGCGAATGCCTCGTCCTCGATGTGGTTTAGTAAGGTATCCCGGCATTCGTCTGGATACCAAAGCCACAGTCGAGGCGAGGCATTAAGAGAATGGGTGGTGGCTAAAAGCCTCCACATTTTGAATGAGCCGAGCGAATGGTATACGTTCGATATGAGCGACATTGACGTGACGGTTATGAATGAGGCAGCAGGTAGGGCTTTCAGCGTTAGATGGGAGGTTAAGGGAGGGTGCGGATTGAGCGACCATAATTTGATTCAAATTATGGTTACCCCTCAATCCCCTCCCTTACCTTATGAGAGCCCATTGCGGCGATGGCGTACCACTGGTACTGACTGGAGCCAATATGGACTCTCGGTTAGGGAAGCGGTATCCGCTATACCGCTTAGTGAGTTTGAGGAGTTGGGGGTGGACGAGCAAATTGCTCGTTTATATGGAGTAGTCTGGGGGTTAAATTATAGGGTATTTAGGAGGTGTGAAAGTCATAAGATTAGTAAGATTAAATGGTGGACGCGTGAGTTAACCTTGAAGAGGAGGACTGTCAGGCGATTGAGGCGAAAGTTTCAACGCGCCCGACGGTCCAATTCTGATAGGCTGTCCCAGCTTAGGTATGAATTTAGTTGTGCGGATAGGGAGTATAAGGAGATGTTAGTGAAAGTTAAAGAGGAAGATTGGAGGAGTTTCGTTAGGGAGAATAGGAACGACCCCTGGGGTCAGGTCTATAGGATCTGCCGGGGTCGTAGGAGGGAGGATGTCACCTCTCTTCGCATCGGTGACACTTTGTTATCGTCGTGGAGAGAGTGTGCGGAGGTTCTGTTAGGTGCGTTCTTTCCTAGGTCGGAGGTGCAGGTACCTCATCAAAGGGTCATGGTGGAACGGCTTCAGGATCTAACACGGGGTATGTGGTCGGATAGGCAGTTTGGGTTCAAAAAAGGACGCATAATAGAGGATGCGTGGTTCTCAGTACAGAATGTTGTTAGGGAGAATGTCAACAAATATGTCCTTGGCATATTTGTTGACTTCAAAGGGGCGTTCGATTACCTAAGCTGGGATCGAGTGGTGCAACGGCTGGAGGAGCTTGGCTGTCTGGAAATTACCCTTGGGCGGAGTTATTTTTCGGACAGAAAGGCCTCTCTTGTCGGCATGAATGGGAGTGTGGAGATCAGAGTTGTTCGAGGCTGCCCGCAGGGTTCCATCTGTGGTCCATATATTTGGAACCTTATGATGGACACTTTGCTTGGGCAGCTCGAGCCACTCTGTAAGTGTTGTGCGTATGCGGACGACCTTCTTCTTATGGTTGAAGGTCACTCGAGGTCTGAATTAGAGCGGGTGGAAGGAGATCTCTTAGAGATTGTTAATTCTTGGGGCTTAGGTGTGGGGGTGGACATATCGAGGGAAAAAACGGTGACAATGCTGCTTAAGGGCAGATTGTCACCGGTTCGTCCACCGATTGTCCGTGTGAATGGGGTCAGCATCAGATATGTGACGCAAGTCAAATATCTGGGACTGACCATGAGTGAAAGGATGTGTTTTACTCCACACTTGGCGAAAGTGAAGGAGCAACTGCAGGCAACTGTAGGCAAAATACGACGGATTTTGAGGAGCGATTGGGGTTGTGGCCTGTGCCACTTATGGAGCCACTGTATGGTGGGAGACAGCCACGACTCTCTGAGGGTCTCAAAAACTCATCTCAATCCAGTCTCAACGGATGCGATGCAGGTCTTGTTAGGTGCACCCCCTCTTGACCTGATTGTCATACAGCGTGCTGTTGCATTCAGGTTAAGAAGGGGCTTGAGTGTGTCAATGCTGCGGAATGACTGGATTTCCGACGATGATGTGGAGAGGGAGGGATATCTAGGGAGCAAGAGGCTCCTAGATGATAGGGTTAGGTGTAGGTGGCAAGAACGTTGGGACAATAGTCCTAACGGCCGAGTGACGTACGAGTACATTCGGGACGTGGGGTTCGTTGAAGATAACCCAGATTTCAGATTTTGTCTTAGTCTGGGTTTACTGCTTACGGGGCATGGGCCTCTGAATGTGTGTTTTTGTGGGGCGGGGTCGGAAAATTGGCGGAGTGCCCGATGTACTCGGACATTAGGGATTTGGGTGGTATGGGGATTAGCTGGACTGATGGACAATTAGATGTTAGTGGTGTGATCTCCACTAGTCGGAATACCGAACAGTTAGGGTCGTTTGCGCGTAAACTATTTAAGCGGTGAAGGCGGTTAGCTGGAAGTTAGGTTTAGTTTCTGTATGATAGATGGGTGTAAGTGATGTGTGTATGGGGTCCAACCCTGACCACCAGTCCAGAGCCGTATGGAAGCTCAAGTGGTAGTAGTTTCGGCTACGAGGTCTGACCGGAGACTTAATTCTGGCACTACGGGGAGCAGTAGCCCTTGGAGGTAACTCCAACCTGCTCATGCGGACTGGCCCCTCGGGGAATATCTTGGTGGTTGTGGTTAAAACCCAAATCGCGGGAAGAACTGACTTTGTCAGTTGAATGTGGAGTTGCATTTAAACCGGGTGCCGGACCCAAAGCACGGCAGAGGTTTTAGATGGGCCTCGAACCATACCAAGGTGGTTAGTGTACCCATTCCACACTGCCAATTGGTACTGAAAATCCTTAGCATTCTCAGGACGCTGATCAACGCATTGATTTGATCCGCTGTGCTTTTGAGCGCCGTAGAGTAAGGCTGTCGTCAGCAGGTGCCCACGTTAAACACACCGGACGTTATACTAGGTGAATGTAAACTACGATGTCCTCCTAGTAAAGCAATTGTAAATGTTTGTTTTGCTTTAGACAATATTTACAAACAATAAATGTAAATGATCCTGAACAAGAAACTTTTGTTGATGTAGTAGTACCACTTGAACCAGTTGAAGGAAACTTCAGTGGAACAGCAGCAGATCATCGCCAAAGACAAAATATATGTAAAATATATGTATGTACATATATGTAACAAACTATAAAATAACTGAATTTAATTTTTAATTGCAGGAAATACGTTTTTTTTTATTTTGAGTATTTAAGTTTTTTTAATTCCAATTCTTTTAGGTTTATTTCAATTTTTTCTTTGTGTCGCCTATTTTTTCATTATTTTCTTCCTTCTTTCTTCTTTCATTTTATATAGCGCCAATTTTTCTTTTTTTAGTTCGTAAATTTTTCTGTTATATCTTGAAATTTCATTACACACCGAATTAATATTTTGCATAATACCGACAAGACTTTCTTGCGTTTCTGCTTGTTTCTCCAAAGCCTTCATACGCAAATTTTCGCGCTCCTCCACTCTGCTTGTAGGTGCCTGCCTAGACGTAATGCTAACATTTCCAGCCTGTTCAGGCTGAACCTCGACATCTTACAGATGTGTGTGTTCTTCTTCTAAATGCAGTGCTTGCAAACGCGGCTCCGCTTGGATTCACTGCCTGCTGAAAGCTGAGCAACTCGTCCACGGCCTGCTCCAAAGGTGTTAAACTGCGTTGGTTGTATGGTCCTCCTCCTGTGGCTGCAATATCTTTTCGATTATCTGCAATTTTCCTTTTTATGCTGGTATTGTCACTGGCGAAGCGAATGCATTGGTGAGTCGAATGTTTTAGGCGAAAATTCGCCATGTTCATATTGTGACTGGCGAATGAACACATTCGCTCAACTTTTTTGTTGCCATACTAAAATAATTGAGAAATGTCACACGAGTTCATCCGAAATTGACATTTTTGACGTATTAAAACTGTAAGCGTAAAGGAAAAATGTCCGATTAACATATCGTCGTCAATATCGCCGATGTTAAAATTGTGCTGCGTCCTCAGATTTTTGGCTCATGGGAGCTATCAGCAAACAGTGGGAAATGATTTCCAACTAGGTATTACACAGCCCACTATTTCGTTGATTTTTAAAGAAATGCTTCCAATATTGGAATCCACTCTGTGCAGTGTCTGGATCAAAACAGACATAACTGAAGAGCAGAAACGAACAACAAGACGGAAATTTTTCACCAGATCAGGAATTCCAAATGTGGTTGGTTGCGTTGATGGAACCCATGTTGCAATTATTGCTCCATGTGAGAACAAGCACTTATATATGAATAGAAAAGGATTTTATAGCATAAATGTGATGATTGTAAGTAGCAACTAAATAAATAAATTATTACTTATTATTATTTCGTCCTAAAAAATTAATTTTTATCAGGCATGCGATAAGGATATGGTTATACGGTGTGTTGATGCAAGATATGGAAGATCTAACCACGACTCATTTGTGTGGAACAATAGCGCTTTAAAAACATATCTGGAGCAAACATACCAAAGAGGAGATCATAATTCGGTTTACTTAGGTAACTACAATTTATATGTGTATGTACATATGTACATAAATACTAAAATTAAATATATTATAGGTGATTCTGGTTATCCACTACACGAGTATCTATGGACGCCTTTCCGAAACGCTTTACCAGGAACAGTAGAATCAAATTTTAATAAGAAACATGCAAAGGCAAGGAACGTAGTTGAACGGACAATTGGAGTGCTGAAATGCCGTTTTCGTTGTATACTAGGTGAACGTAAACTACGATATCCTCCTAGTAAAGCAACTGCTATTGTAAATGTTTGTTGTGCTTTACACAATATTTGCAAACAATATAATGTGAATGATCCTGAAGAAGAAACTTTTGTTGATGTGGTAGTACCACTGAAACCAGTTGAAGGAAACTTCAGTGGAACAGCAGCAGATCATCGCCGAAGACAAATTGCGAATGCATTGTCATAGTATAGTTGCATCCCTAAAATATATGTAAAATATATGTATATATACTATGTAACATAACTACAATAAAATAACTGAAATTAGTTTTGAATTGCAGAAAATCGTTTTTTTATTTTGAGTATTTTAATTTTTTTAATTCCAATTCTTTTAGTTTTATTTTAATTTTTTCTTCATGTCGCCTATTTTTTTCTATATTTTATTCCTTCTTTCTTTCTTCTTTCATTTTATACAGCGCCAATTTTTCTTTTTTTAATTCATAAATTTTTCTGTTGTATCTAGAAACTTCATTACACACCGAATTAATATTTTGCAGAATACCGACAAGGCTTTCTTGTGTTTCTGCTTGTTTCTCCAAAGCCTTCATACGCAAATTTTCGCGCTCCTTCACTCTGCTTGTAGGTGCCTGCCTAGACGAAATGCTAACATTTCCAGCCCGCTCAGGCTGCACCTCGACATCTTCCAGATGTTCTTCTTCTAAATGTGCAGATGCAGGTGCTGGTGCAGGTGTAGTGCTACCAAATGCGGCTCCGCTTGGATTCACTGCCTGCTGCAAGCTGAACAGCTCGTCCACGGCCTGCTCCAATGGCGTTAAACTCGGTTGGTTGTATGGTCCTCCACCTGTGGCTGCAATCTCCTTACGATTATCTGCAATTTTCCTTTTTATTTTTAACTTATAGTCCAACCAATCCTAAGATATACACAAATTAATACAGATATGTACATATATGCGATCAAAATTGTTTATTCTTACCTTATTCCATTCGCTGCCACTACGTATTGGAGGACCGATATTGTTTAACTCTGAAGCAATTGCTTCCCACAACTCCATCCTATTTTTTTTTTTGTTGCCAAACGGCGCCATTCCTCTGGCCAACTCAGGATTTCCTTCCATCAACTTCACCAATACCTCAAATTGCTTTTGAGTAGTTCGTTTTATTCTGAAAATAATTAAATTTTTAGTGAATTAAATACAATAAATAAATTTTTAAAATTTTACTAACGTTTTCTCCATTTTTAATTAGCTTCTCGAATCAAATAAACGTTCGCCAAATTGTGACAGTTGAGGCGAAGCGAATTTTATAAATTCGCAAGTGGCAATACCAAATATTCATTTTCGCTAGTTCTTTCGCCACTTCGTGGCGAATTTACTATGCGCTCGCTGCTCTTCATTCTCTTTGCTGGTGACAATACCAGCTTAAATTCAACTTTCTTTTCATTTCAAAAAGAATGGACCACAAATAGTTCTTACAGGAATATGTTCAAAACCAAAGCCGTTTTCGGCTTTTGCAGCAAGTATTCTGCGCCCTAGGCTACTCCACCAACAGTAAACCGAAATACACGTTATAGCATTACGTATAATACTCGCCTGGGGGCCCAGCATGTTTAAATTAGTTAAGCCTCCACCCCTACCCGGAAAAACTGGCTGATGACACCACAACTCAACCCCGTACTCACCACACCTAAACACCCACCTCTGGCTCATCGTTACATCGAATGCGCCGTGGACAATGCGCAAAGGGCCACAAATCTTCCGCAGAGCTCGCAACGTCGCCTCATCAGATGTTGTCATCGTCCATGACTCTGCACCATATAGCAGTACGGGAATAATTAATGACTTATAGATTTTGGTCCGAAGTAGCACCTGTTGGCAAGAGTTATTCTGCGTTCGATTTCGAGGCTTACAATGTCAGCTGTTGCTGTTAATACTGGTTTCAAGATAGACGAAATTATCTACGACTTCGAAATTATGACTGTCAACAGTGACATGGGAGCCACGTCGCGATTGCGACGACTGTTGTCTTTAATGCCCTCGTCTTGCCCCATTTGCTTCGCTTCCTTATCTATTCTGGAGAATAGTACGTCAGCAGCTGCACACTCTTATAGAGGATGGTACCTTTTTTATTTCAGTATTAGTTTTTTCGGGGATACCAAATTCAGACGTTGCGGCATAAAGGCAGCTCCTTTTCGTGCTGTCAAAAACAGCTTTGAAATCGACGAAGAGGTGGTGAGTGTCGATTCTCTTTCACTAGTATTTTCCAAGATTTGGTACATTCAGTGTTCCCAACTTAGGGGTTTCCCCCCAGATTTAGGGGGTAAAAAAGTGAGATGGGATTTTTTTAGGGGTTTAAAATTTTTAGGGGTATTTTCAGGGATTTTTTCACTCCTTAATATTTTTAAATTGATAACATTATTATTTTTTGTTTTATAAGATAAATATACAAATGGCTGTGGTGTAAACCAATGTAGCCAAAAGAGACATTAATATTTATTTCTCGACCTACCGACTCAGAACGACATCTAGTTCGTAATTCTACAACCACTCTGTGGTGACTGGCGGCAATACTGGCGCCTCTGGCGGTTATTTTATAGCCTGTGCATATGGCGGCGTATGTTGGTATGTTTGACATTAGCTTATGTCAGATAGGATACCGCCAAAAAAGTAGTTAAGAATATTCTTACGACAGTTGTTATTTCAATTTTGGTTTGTATTGTGTGTCGAAAATAAATTTGTTAAAGATGCCGAAGGACGATAAAAATAAAAAAACGTACAGTCAGAAGTACACGAAGATTTGGGAAACAGATCCAGACCTAAAAAGTAAATAGATTTCATTGCATGTTTGTAATTTATAAATGATCAAGACAAATAATTCAATTCAATATTTATGATTTTTTATTAGAGTACCATAAGCGTCATCTAACTACTGCTGTACGGCAGTACTCGTTCTTCAATAAAATTAAAAAAGGTTTTTTTTATATAGTTAGGTATACAGGTAGTTGTTGGAGTTGGGTGAGCTGGTCAGCGGTGTTGGTGATATTTGACATGTTATGACTTTTTCAAAATTTATTTCGGGTTTAGACATTATGCGTTATTGATTTTTTTACAAACCGAATTAAAACATGTGACGCAACTAAACTTACTTTTTCAAAGTAACCATGCTAAACCTGTCAAATTGTTTGATGATTTGTTTTTGTTATACAAAAATTTGCTTAAACGACTTGTTGTTCCTTCACAATTGGAAAAATTGGTGAACTCTGAACTGGTAGAATATAATTTCCAGGAACATCTGATGCATTCAGCTTCAATGTATTTTGGTTTTGATTTTCATACCATATCTCAAGAACTTGAGGAAAAGGATCTGTTGGATGTCAGAGAACGATGCAAGACCTTTTTATGTTCTCTGGCCAAGCAGATTCAGAAAAGGCTTCCGGATAATTTATCATTGTTGAAAACTGTTGCTGAATTGCACCCAAGTGTTGCTACATCTCAAGTCAAACCCGATATAAAACCAATATTAAATTACATTCAGCGAACTCATATATTTCACCAATTAAGCAATAGAATATGGACAAATACCTCTTCTTCAGCTGAAAATATCTCAAAATTCGGATTAGCATTTGCCACTGTTCCAATTTCAAACGCTAGTGCGGAATAGACTATCCATTAAAATGTTGCAAAGCATCTTGATGGTCCGATTTACATTAAATCGAAATGATGGATCGTGTACAACATTTAATCCATCCAATAAAATGTTAAAATTGTTTAATGTCAATATGTACGATTTCAAAAAATGTGAATCTTCAGATGAAGAAGAAATATTTCATATATTAAATAATTTATAATAAAAATACTTTTGAAACATATTACAACATATTATTTCTACATCATTATGTATTTACTATATTTACAGTGGACGCTCTATAAAGTTACGGTTTTAAAAGTTTCCTTCCCCTCAAATTAGTTCCCCACTCTATTTCATACACTCAAAGAAATTGAGAGGAAATTCACATTATCATTGGCTATTGGTTACAAATCTCTCGTCTCAAAGTCCGTTTTTAAAAATTACGCTACTCCCGAAAGCGTAACTTTATAGAGCGTCTACTGTAAATATTTTTTAGGGGGACAACTCAATAATTAAGGCGATTTTAGGGGTTTTTGACACAAATTTAGGGATAAATATTTTTGAGAGTTGGTAACACTGGGTGCATTGTTGATTTGCCAAGGTCTAAAGCCACACCTATAACGTCCAATTAGTTTGTTTACGGTGGGCTTTAGTCTTTCACACAATTCCCTTGATAGAAGCATATATGCGATGTTGAGGTGGCTTATCCCACGGTAGTTGGCGCAGATTGTGGGGTCTCCTTTTTTATGGATTGGGCATAGCACACTTAAATTCCAATCGTTGGGCATGCTTTCCTCCGACCATATTGTACAAAGAAGCTGATGCATGCTCCGCCGTGTTTGAATAACTCGGTTCTTCAGGCGGGTAATTGCTATTCGAACTTCTTCATGGTCGGGCAATGGAACGTCTGCTCCATCGTCGTCGATTAAAATCATCACCAGCTAGAAATCTACTGCCCAGTTTGTCGAAAAATATAGTAAATTACTATTTACTTATGTTGGAACGCGAGGGTAGTGTGCGGTTATGACAATCCCTACCACTATTAATTTTGTTTACATGTGGTATGAAAATCTGCGTTTTGTTTATTATTCTTATCGAGCATTGTTATCATCACTTTGTGTGTTTGTGTCTAAGATTGCAAACCGGTTTGATGTGTTTTGCCAGCCTCCGCTGTTACTGACGTTTACAACGTTCTCACTAACCATTATGTGGGGGTTTTGTTTTTGCATTTTCGCTTTTTATTACACACGATAATATGTTTACAAAAATGCAAGGACAAAAAATGCAAATACACTTTTCGACTATACTCGCACTACCTGTAATCGCGTTCACTACGTTTTGTGACCGCACTCACTGAATTCAGGATGGGAACTCGTTGAACTGGTAAAATATTTCGATTGATTCATAAATAGCACGTATTTAAAAGGTTCTATAGTAATTTAACTTAGCCAATGGCTATATTGTAATATAATCTAAAACAAAAAATGCGTTCATAATGCAAACTCAGATAAGATTTGTGTTTGTGTTTTTTTTTTAATTTGGCAAAATGACGGTGGTTTAAACAAAAAGTGTCGAATTTGGCCCATTTTTTCGACAGTTTTTCGTAGAAAAAAAATAGGGAAATTCCAAAAAAAAAAAATAAAAGCTTCCATAGCGCTATAGCGAATAACGTTAAAAATGTTCTCTCCAAATTGGAACTAGATAAACTCATATTAAAACTCTTCATGTGAGAGTGGAAACCGTTTTGAAAAACACCATTCTGAGTTTAAAGATTGGAGTTGCAACGTTCCCCACTCTGTTTTCTTTCTAGCGACCTTAATAATTTGAATTTCGATTTCAAAAGTCGAGAGAATGTTTGTTATAGTGTATCCGATAATGCAACAAAAAAAATCGATTTCTCGAAAATTTCATTGACGATCCTTTAAGTGCCAAGTGGATAAATATTTTATTATTATCTATCATGTATTTCGAAATCAATTATTCGTTTACTTTTCAGATTTTTTTTCTTAGTTTTGGCCAACTTCTGATTTATTAATCATATTCTTTCCAAAAGGTTGTTAAACAAGAAGTTGTCGAATAAAATTTCATATATTATTAAGTTGTGTACAGTAAATAAAAGATTTTATTTATTGAAAATCATATAGCACTTAAAATACCAATATTTAATAAGTCTACAGCATCGGTGAATATTGATATTGGGCGATGCTTTTAAGATCACAGATTAATCTCACTAGTTTTAAAATGAATATAAATTCTAATAATGTTTTTTAAATATTTCTTAATTAATTTTAAGGCGCTTATCTTTGTACAATGCTAATTATAATGTTTGACATATAAATATTTAAGCGTAAATTCATATATATAAATTTGCGAGTCATTAAATTTATTCTATCTGGTAAGTTTTATTATATGTTCGAAATTTTTAATTGAAATTGTTATTTATGCTGTTCCGATGATGTGTATCAACCTATTTTCTATCGCACGATAACACAGAGCGGGTTTCTCTTCACGTAAATGGATTCGATAAGTATAACTTCGCATAAAATGGCCAACGTGTATACATTTTCGTTCCCTCGGTCTAGAACAATATTGACGTGTAAATATAGGATTAAATATATGTATAAAATTCAAATGCACCATAAAAGTATAAAACTATGAACCCCTTGATAGCGCCTTATCCATAAGATACCATGGTAAAAAAACGCTAATAGCCACCGCCGCAACACATGTAGCACAGAGTGCTATAGTTGAAGTAATATTACTAGCAGAATATCCGCCTTTTTTGTATTCAATATCTTCATGGGGATGTTTCTCAAATTCCATTACTTCAACATCAAAACGAAAACGTACTTTAGAACTGGGAGACTCCTTCCGCCAAACCAAGTGACCCGACGACTCACGTCGCTCCAAACTCCATTTAGGTTCCTGAGCTGTAAAGATTTACAAATATTTGTTAACCAAGTGTCTCTCAATAATTTCAATATAAATACATAGTATAAAATAAATATAAATTTGCTGTCCCTACGTCCCTTTGTATGCTTAAATCTTTAAAACTACGCAACGTATTTTGATACGGTTTTCTTTAATAGATAGAGTGATTGAAGAAGAAGGTTTATACATACATGTATGTATATTAAGATTCATTAAATAGTGAAGAAATATTGTTATTTTTGAGGTTTCTAATGTTTTTTCCGCCATCGAATTTAATCAGGAGGACTTCCTATTTCCAACGGTACCTTCAAATCGCGGCGCCAAAAAAATCGGAATTGTGCCACCGCACAGTGGTTCCATTTGTATGGAGGATAGCGACAAAAATAGTTAGAATACAGATACTGACTTGCAATATACACAGCATATTTCTGTTCATGCAAGTACGATATTCTGAAAAAATCGCAATTGTATAACGCCCACTTTTCATATTCTACATATATAATTCTAACGTTAAAATACCTGAGCAAAAAAAAATAAAAATTCCTTTACGTAATTAGTCTTCAAACAATTCTATTGTAGTTTTTAATAATGCGCTTTTCTTTTTGCATGACAATTTTCGTTGACCTGTAATAAATGGATCTGAGCTCAACAATAACATATTAAGTAAATCCGTATTTGTTGCAATTCGAGAAGTTTTCCTCGTATTTTGAAGCCTATACCTCTTAATATCCTTGTTTTTGGCTTCCGCAGCTTCCTCTGATAGTTCTCCAATGGATATTATTGCACTTTCGATGACTTCGGAACCATGCACTAGGATCTTGTGAACTGAAGGTGGAAGATAGAACCAAGGGTACTTCTCTACAAGCCCTTTAGCAGTTTCAAGTGCGAATTGCTTAAATTTGTCCGCGTTTATTTTATATCCTGATGACATAGCTTGCAGTAACGCTGCACATCTTAGTATGAGCTCTTCGTCAACGCCCGTTATTTGAGAAGCCAAACCAGCATTATTAAAAAAGCGTCTAGCCGTGTTGCCATCGTTTGACGTCCCACTACCTCCTGTTTTTGGCATGTCCACTATTAAACCCATTTCTGATCTAAACTTATTTCTAACTTCAATTTTTTTTCCATGAATTGAGTTTTATCTTCTGTCGACCTAATTTGCCATTTTTTGATATCTAGTCTATACGATACATGAATGAAATATTCAAAAAATCGAATATGTGAATGTAAAGGTGATAAACCAAACTTATAATGTTCTTTGTGGACGGCTTTTTGTAGACATTTATCTATATCGTTTCATCTCTTTTGATTTGGCTTGGCATATGTAACACTTAGCAGATGATGTTTGACTTAGTGCATTGCATACTTTTCCATCAACCATAGTCAGTTGCAATTTGTGTTCGACGTTTATTTTCTGTCCAGATCTTAAATATTCTGTGCACTTCAACATATCAGCAGTTGGGCGACCACGTTTACTCGCTTTTACTTCTTCTTTTTCAGATGGCAAAGATAGAGTTTCGAGACTTAAGGTAACAACCTCTTTGTAAGAGAGCCAATCCGAGTAGTTTCTTAACACGTCTGACTTTACGCGATGGTTTTGTTTCCACATCACCCCAATGCGTCTGCATAAATATTTTACACATTTCAGTATATCATCAAACGGGTGTTCGTCACCTTCAAAACCTGTTTTTCTGACTATATCTTCAAAAACTTCTTCAAAAACTTCCTGACCTTTCGTCGTATTTGATCCATTTTTGGAGCACCAAATTTCAAAAATATAGGAGCGAGAAAATATGCATTGATGAGACGTTCCTACGATAAGAAATTTAAAAAATAAAAATCTCAGAGAGAGAGAGTGAGACAACAACAACTAATTCTACATTTGTTTATTGACATTACTTGCAAAACCAATGCAATAACACGCAAAAAAAAACAAAAAAAAAAAAAAAAAAGTTAGGTTAGTTTAATGAACTTTATTTAGAAACCTGCAAATCCCTGCACATGAACTTAATATTATTTTAAACTATATACTTGTATCAACATTTACACACTAATCCGGTCATTGCATTCGGTTGACAAAGTTACTAAATCTCCAAATACATTTAACAAAGAACAACAAAACTGAATCAAAAAGACACTTCATTAAAATTTGTTATTCTAAAAACAACAGCACAATTTAAAAACTTGTAATTACTGAAAAATAATACTATTACCATTTACTTTAATTTCCATTTTCAGTATTTTTATTTGCACACTTTTTTAAATTAAATTTTTGCAGTTGAATGTACCCGTTGCTTTCGCTTTTATTTTTATCAACTATTTCTGTGCAAGGCCGTACATTTGTTGCCTTCACTGAAGAAGTTCCGTTAGAAATAATCAAAACAAACTCAAAATACATAACTTTGATGGCATAGGCAACTATTTATTTAGCTACAAGCCCAGTATATAAACATAGACTTTTTTATTTTTGTCGTATGGGAGGAACCACCGTGCACCGCTGGAATCTAGTACTACAGATAACCATATTCCGGGCCACAGCGAGTCGATCAGCTTCAACCCATTTGGGAATGTTTCATCATGGAAGCTGAATATACCGAACGTTGTGGCAAAGATACCTTCTTTACTCACCCCGGCGCTAAAATCGCCAAGCACGATTGCCGCAGGACAGATATTGGATATGTCGGGGTCTATTCTATATAAGTATTAGTTTAATCTACTACAGTATCCAGAACGAAGCTGCGCAAGGGTCACTCTCGTCTCTCGCGGCAACTCGAGCTCTCCGTCTGCAATGGGTTTTGGTTTGACTCCAAGTCCATCGCATTTCGTAGACAGTGGTGATGTCAGCCTTTACTTTAACGAGGACATCAGCCAGCTGGCCAGCGGCACCTTCTCAATTAAGATACCGCATATTTCAGGTGCATGACCTTAATTCGCAATCTTTAACGCGTTTGCTGTGGTCGTCATCAAAAGGGGAGTTTCTCTTCCGAGGCTGTTGTTTCATTTGTTCGCCTTCTCACTTAAGCTCGCCTTCAAACGGATGTTTTAGGCTACCCAGAAGATACTTGGTCTAAGACCGAAATTCATGAGCTGCTTATGCCATTCAAAAAAAAATCGTTTCTGGCCACTCCCAAGTGAATGGCAATCAGAAGACTTTCCTCACTTACGTGAACTTCTACACATGACTCTATCCTTCATTATCCTGTACTTAAACTAATTGTGCAATTAAACGAATATAGATTAATTGATTCCCCGGTTAATTGCACTAAAATTAGGCAATTTCTGAAGAAAAATTATCCGGGGGATATTGAATATACATTTATTATTGCTTAAACTTACATACGGTGTATAGAAAATTTGTAAAAGTGTTTATGTACATATATATTTTGTAAAAGTATAAATCAAAATATTTTAATTATTAAGTCTAAATACACGCACATTATGAATATGTATGCTAATATAGCGGAAAGCTAAACAAACAAACTAAACTAAAATAAGTAATTGTAATATTATACTCATGGAGTTTTTTTTATGAGTTCTTTTTGTAAAGGGTGTCCCAAAATTTACGCTAAATTTAAATTTGCGCCATTTATATAGTAAAGTGTTGATAACCCTTAAAAAATATATCAATAACTGATAGTTTAGTAAAATGGAGCATTACACTTAAAACGAGTCTTCAAAAACAAGTAAGTTCATTATTCGACGAAATCGTGAATGAATTACAATCAAATTTGGTATTTTTGATATTATATTATAGGTCATTTAGTTTAATAACTATATTTTACTTTCCGTCAGCGAAAGGATACGGAGTGTTTCCACCCGATTTTATCCAATTTAGGCGCTCTCTGCGCTTGATAGGAGAAAAATGTAATAGCGCATTGAATGGAAACTTGAAATAAAAACATGTGCAAATTTAATTTTAATGATAAAATGATTTATTTTCAATGACAAAAAAAGATAAGTTCAAATAAATTATATCTAGTTATCCAATCATACCATATCTAATCTACCCAACAAATTAATTATCGTAAAACAAAATATTGGTAGATTAACTTACAAAACATTGAACATTACAAATGAAAGTCAGCCGCTTTGAAAACTAGAGTAATATATATAAACTTGACAAAAGTTCGAATGAATATACTCTTACAGAAAATTATATTAAGAAAACGATACCATCAGCAACCATTACTTGATTATCTTCAGTCATTTGATGCATGGCAGCTTCAATTTCAGAACTTGAGAATTGTTCAGAATTATTTTCATTGATAGCGTTTGTAATTCGTTCTAGAGATAAACTCTGTTCCCTAGCCTCCCGGAACAATCGTTGCAAACTATGTTTGAATATGCTCAATCTTGTATCTGATATAAATGGAGTTATATCTTCACTTGTATGAAGTGTACTTTGTTCGTGCCGTTGAGTGGCCGCACCAACAGCTGCTGTAACCTTTCGACCCGTATTATTTGACTTTCTTGTTTCACGCCGTGTTAAATCACCTGCATCCGGTTGAGGTGCTTCAATTTCTTCATCAGTATCATATGCAGCACTTTCCGTTTCCGCTTGTAATGTTTCTGTGCGAGTACGTTTACTTTTCCTGGTTGGTGATTTCTGGTTTTCATCCTCATCAGTTGATGCTTCCCCACGTCGTCGTTTGTTACCTTTTTCTTTTTCTAAGACTTTCTTAAAATATGCAAACTGCACCAATTCTATTGCACTCTGTGCGTCATCTGCGGTTACAGTTTTTGACAATCTAGCTCGAGCATGTGCTGTGGCAAGTCGTATAAGAGTTTCTAATGTTCGAGCTGTAACTGGTTGAGTACGAGCAACATCGGATTGCACATTTTCTTGAGAGCGCAAGGATGAATACTCCGTCGCAATAACTTCACAAGCTTGTTCGCTTAATTTTGGCTTCATGCATTTTGCAATATGAATATATTTACGCATAAAATCGACAGACAAAATTTTTTCTTGCCGCTTTCTCGACTTACCATGAAGCAATGGGTCATATTTTTCAAAGATTTCTATTTCTTTTTTCTGTGAATTGTAGAAAAATTAATATATTTTTTCTTATATACGAAAATATGTGCTACCTCATCAGAATTTGCAGTGAATGATAAGGAATCTGCATACGAGCTACCCATTGAAAGAGGTTCACCATCTGTTTCCTTTGGATTACTGAAATACACAAAATTAAATTAATCAAAAACAAAACAATGTCTAAAATATGTTACCGGTAACGGTGCATACGCACAACATGATCCGAAATCATTTGGTCAATATCGCTATCAATTACGTCCAACATTACGAATAGTAAATCAAAACGAGAAAGAAGCGAATCTTGAAGGCCAATATTTTCCATTGGAGTTTTATATTGATCATACTAAAAATATTTTTTTTTTTAACATTGGTTGCAAAGATTTTTATTTTTACACTATTACCCTTCCATAGACTGGATTTGCGGCCGCTAGTACTGAGCAGCGTGCATTTAAAGATGCATGTATTCCAGCTTTTGAAATTGTAACACGTCCTTGTTCCATGACTTCGTGAATTGCGGTACGATCAATGTCACTCATTTTGTCAAATTCGTCAATACAAACAACACCCCTATCGGCTAAAACCATTGCACCTGCTTCTAATCTGCGCTCACCAGTTTCTTGATCAGTCGTAACAGCTGCCGTTAAACCTACTCCACTTGAACCTCGACCTGTGGTTGGTATTGCCCTTGGCGCTGTATTTAACACATACCTCAATAATTGGGATTTCGCTACACTGGGATCTCCAATAAGAAGGACATTGATGTCCCCTCGCAACCGAGTACCATTCGGTAAAACCTTTTCTACTCCTCCTAATAAGAGGCATAAAATTGCTCTCTTAACGAAAGAATGTCCATGAATAGAAGGAGCCAAACTCTTAGCCAACAAATCAAAAATATCATTATTTTTGGCCAATTTTTTGCATAAGATGATGTCTTCACGGCAAATAAGCATGTTACTATCTTTGCTTAAGAGTGAAATATTGTTTGCTAGCAAGACAGTACGGAATGTGCCAGAAGTATATCCTCCAAACTTTCCTGGCAGACAGCGATAACTTCCCACTATCTGAACACGATCACCAGGTTTGCATCGATCAACCATATCGTCATCACATATAATATCAACCGATCTAGGTAATTGACCTGCTGGTGCTTTTTCAGGCATTTCTTGTATCGTAACAGTTTGATGATCTTTATATACCGATAGCCCAAACTCAGTTTCTAACAAATTTCCCTCATCATCTTTTGTGGGATAGACAGCGCTGGAGGGAACTGCTTCAAATGAAGTTAAATCTGTATATTTCCTTTCCATAACTTTTTTCGTTGCTGGACAGTAGTGAATACTGCGGACCACTTTCGGATGTATTAAAGAAACCTTTGTGACAATACCTTCAACACAAACTAAATTCCCCAAATAGCTAAAATGAAACTTATCAATTTTTTTGCCTAAAATAATAGAAAATCTTACATTGAAGTTAAGGAACGGGGAGTAACATGCCGATTCCCAAAACAGCCTTCAAATCCAACAAAAAAGTCTTCATGTTGTTTTGCATAGGTAGGATCCACCGTTGCAACGTATTCCTTCAGAGCTCTTCCAAACGCTAATTGCTCATCACATGCATTTGATAGAAGCCCCTGAGCTCGTTGAGGATTTTTGCGTTTCAGATCACTTATGTTAACGATTAGTCGCCGCCCCTTCTCAGCAATCATATCCTTAATAAGTCCCGAATAAATTCCTTGGTCCTCTTCATCATCTAAAAAATCTACATATTCTCGCTGTATGTCCCTAATATAATGTTCAGCATCCGCCATAATTATTGGTATAAATGAAAACTTTGAGTTAAATAAATCAATACCACACCAACGTTCTTCAAAACATATGCCAAGCTCCCGCGCTTTAAATTTTACGATTATTGTGTTACCAGATTATACAATATAATAATTGCCACATTATTACTTGCGCGACTGATTTCTACACGATCAATATATGTACATCATGCAAGTATTTATTCAAAATAGCGGCTTTTCAGAAAAGTATTATAAAATTGTACTTAAACATTCGGTTATAATCAAGACTTTTTTGTTTTAATAAAAAATGTCATTTTTGGAGGAATTAATGGTAACGGTTCAGGAGAGCGGCTTTAAATACTCGTTTTTAACTCTACTTTACGAATATGTTTGGCGTGTGCCTTTAAATCCAATATTTTCTTTGTTTTTATCAAAAAACATCGTATTTCCCGAATTGAAAAATTCACTTTTACACTTTACACGTCTTCAGATGTTAAAATTATACTTTCTATAAATTATATACACGTAATTATTGATGTTGTTTAGTTAATCAATAACAGAAATTGGGTTTTATGTTATTTTTATAAAATAATGAAAATCTTCACAATCACCTCACTTCAACGAAAATGGCAAGGTTATATTCGAATTATGGCATCACTGTCGTAAATTCGAATGACCACTATTGATTAATGCACTGATCGTTTTCGAATTATCGATACTCTCAATATTCGAAACTGATCGAGAATTGGTAAAAATGAGAAATTCTTCTTCTTTCTGCAATAATTATGAATTATAAATTTTCCTATTATGTATTTCTCATTTTTACCAATTCTCGATCAGTCTCGAATATTGAGAGTATCGATATTTTAATTTATTTTTATTTTTCCAATTATTATTATTTTTCTATTATATATCTTTCATTTTTATCAATTCTTGTTGTCTTATATATTTAGATATATTTAGAGTATCGATATTTCGAACCCGATCACTATTGGTCAATTGAATATCGAACAGTAATGCCATTTATAGCGTAAATATAGTGCAAAATCGTAATATTTTTTATTGTTTTTATTGCAAAAAAACAAAAAAAATACATAACGCGCCATATATATTCGTAAATTGGAATTAAAAACACGAATTTTAAAACATTTCCCGTGAAAATTGGTGGACGTTTTCGGAAAAGCCGCTCTCCTGAACCTTTACCGAATTAATATATATCGTCACCTAAAATGCAAAATAGCGTAACAACATTTTCGAAAATTTACAGTGGCGTGAATGTAACACGAAATAAAATGGAAAAAGAGGGGAAAACAAATTTAATATTGGTTAAAACTGGTTCATATATTAGCGCAGAATCTGGAAATGTTGGACATATGTAATATTATGTATGCAATTTGAAGTAGTGATTCGTAATCAATAAGATACTCAATTCCAATTTTTTTGATGATACGTTATTTTGCATTTCAGGTGACGATATGTAATTACACTATTTTATGATGTTATAAATATACTTCCAAACATTCATTTACACATTTCTATTGATGTTTTAAATCAGTAAGACCCACGCTGTTGATTTTTATGTTTTTTTCTTTGATAAATAACATGAAAAACTTTACAACCCTGCAAGACAGGTATCTTTTAAATTTTATGGTATACTAACCAAGAATGATAGAAACAAGATTGCACAATGCGCATGTTTGCTTTCAGACAGCTGTTCTTGCTGACGTCACGGTTGACTTATTATTCGCCCGCGCCTTTGAATGTGAAAGAAATTTGCAGTTTGAAATGACTAATTATAGCATTTTGATTAAAATAATTTTACTTTTATAACCAAACACTCTTGCAGGTTTAAGTTCGCGGAGTCTAACGAAGTTGCTACCTAGCGCTTTTCTCACGTTAACCAGATTAACCCCTGCAGAGGCTAATGAACGGCAGAAAAGGATGGAGTCTCGTTTAAACCACTGTTTTTTATCCTAATTGTAATAATAATCTTAACTAACAATTAATTCCATTTATTTATACGCATGTATGTATGTTTATTATATTTTTGCAGGCAATATTTTTCAACGTGTGTCAGTTGATCTAACTTCCGCTGATCCAATTGAAAAAAATGATGACTTGAAGATTCTCAACAACGACGGGCCTGAAAATTTGGCAGGGTAGATCTGCCACAAACTTATTGAAAACAACCCCGAAATTTGTGCCAATTCAGAAAATTGTTCGTCTTATACTTGGGTGGATCACCTATATGAAGGAGGACTCTCATAACCAATAGATATGAAGATGGAGCATATGAGAGGCTTGCAAGCAGTATTTGACGACTTAAATGGTACTGATTTGCATATGTATATGTACAAATTACGTCCAGAAGCACTTAGAATTAAGTAATTTTGTAAATTGTAGCGCAAAAGTAAAATAATTGTTTTTCAGAGCTAGAATGTATTTCAGGATTCGTTCCTTAAATAAAAACTTAATTGAAAATATGTACAGCAAAAAAGGAAATTAAATAAGAAAATAAATTGATAGTTGGTCACAAAATATTCATAATTTTTATTTGCATAAATGTGTATAGTTGAAACAAACACAGCAAAGATACAAAATTAAATAATACAACGAAAATACCATGAAATGAATATGTAGGTAAATGTTCACTATAAAATATTCACTTATATTGATATCTTTTATTAATATTCATTTATATTTAAGTTAACTTTTGATGATATTCATGTTTTTGTATGCCTGCAATACAAAATTGATTCTTATTGCAAAGAAAAACAAGTAACTGAAAATCAGCTGATTGTACGTTGGTCAACCGTGACGTAGATGCGCAAAACGAACAAAATTTGAACTCGTCATTGCGCAATTTTGTTTTTATCATTCTTGTATACTAACTGTTTCGATGTACGTACTGCCTGCGGAGACCCGATATTTCTTACGAGGCATGTCGACAGGCAAAAATTATGGTATACTAACTGTGTTGCCTGCGGAGACTACTTATTGTTTATGTAATACAATATATTGCATACAAATTTGTATGCTAAAGTGCTGACCACATTGATCGCGACACGACATGGCAGCGCGACAGTGAAATGGCGTCGTGAATCCTACTACATGAACATTTGTGAGAAGGCAGCGACATGACAATGGCCGGCATGTACACAAAACAACACAGCTGTCCGTTTTGTAAGTATACAATTTCGTTGTGGCCATACTAATAACTTGCATTTCATTGAAATTTACATATTTTGTTCAAAGTGAAATTTTTTATGCAAAAAATAAGTAAATAGGTAAATGTTTTTATTTTAAATTATCAATTGTTATTACAAATGGTGTAATAGAGCTATTTTATGCTTTTATTTGTAAAATAACGTCAGGTTTGTTAGAGCTTTGAATAATTTTACATTTTACATATAAGTGGCATCACCACTCTACCTCATCTTTCTACTGCCAACTCTACTGTCGTTGGTAAATATAAAAATATATTGAAGTCAGAGATAAAGAGATCACCAACTCGCCCGTCACTGGAAATGTGAGAACCGCTAACCTACCGAACTTTGACAGTTAACTGGAATGGTAAGGTTTTGACGTTTTGCAATTGGAATGACTGGAACGGCCTGATTGAAATTATACCAAAAATACATGTGAACAGAGGAATTTGTTGCCGCTGTTCAAGATCGCTCGTAAAAATTAAAAAAAAAAATGAAAATCAAAGAAAATGCGAAATTTAAATATGTATATTTCATGAAACGTTTTGCTATTTGATGCATAGAATAATAAATTTTCAATTACAAATGATTTAAAACGTTTATTAATTGAGAACTTACAGGCTTAATTCACCTTATTTAGTAGTGAAACGTCAAAAGTTAGTGGTTTTAATATATTATAAGATCATAAAAAAGGATTTAAGTATTTTCGCCATATATTAAAAGTCCAATAGTCGTGCAACTGTCAAAATAACTGTGTCCTTAAGAACATGTGTATTCTAATATTTGACATATGTCGCTTGCAGTCTGTAGCGCTCAATGTGTTCAGCACTTAACCCCGCATCTCATCACGCTTAAGTTTATAGCGGGATTCTGTAACCAGTCTCTAGTCTCTATTTGAGACATTTTGAGGCAAAGTCTCAATTTGAGACTAGTTACTATTCACTAAACAGTCTCTAGCGTTGGTCTCAAAATATTGAGACCTGGTAGTTAGCAGGTCACAAAACTAAAAAGAACTCTTGTCTGCCATTTTGAATATACTGAATAGAGATCATCATAGATATTAATCGATTGTCGTTTCTTTATATTTTGTAAGCAACTCGAACACGAAAAGGTTAAAAATAAACCAATTTTACATAAATTTCGTAAATATTATGAAACAAAGTCAACATATATTTTTATTTTCATTGATAATTATGTTTTTAACTATGTTATAGAAAATTTAATATTTGTTATCGACATATTTATTTTCATTCAAGTGTAAAAACATCTCTGAATAATGAAATGTAATAGATTTTGTGACTGTTACTTATAGTGCCCATACACGAGCACACAAGTGCTTTCGATCGGTATGAATTCGTTTGCCCATACACGACACACAAATCCATTTTGCGTTCGTTCTTCACAGAGTTAACATGTGCGACAGGCAAGCGGAACATTTCTTGGAATTTATTTCTAATGTAGCATTTTTATCTATTTCATTGTTTTTCGTTAATAAGTTATTCCAACTTTTATTTTTCTTACACTATGTATATGTATGAGCGCTTGGGCAAAAAGCGAAAACTTTGAAGCGTGATTTCTCGGTTTTTCATTTTTACGATTATTCTTAATTGGCGGGCAGGATAGAAAAAAAACTAAACGTCGTATGCAATTAGGGCAAAGTTTATTATCATTGACATAAAATTATCTTATATTTAAACTAAAAAAAATATTAAGAAAAGTCTAGTTCTAACATATTTTTAAACAGCATAAAGCAACATTTTTTGGTCAAAAGCCACTATTTATTAAATTTTTAATAAAATTTTAAATTTTACACTTTTTTTGGAATTTTCTTAGTTTAACTAGAAGATAAATTAATAAAAAATATGAATCTCTTTGAATTTTTTGTTTCCGATAGAAATTGCGTCCTGCATCCTGCCCGCCGTCCGAAAAATGTACATGAGAGATGCATCGGGTAATTGCTTCCCAAAGGCAGAATATCAAAGATTTCGTATCCAAAAAGATGAAGAAAAAGATTTTTTGTGAAAGATGTTCAAATATATAACTATAAAGCCTAGAAATTTCGCTTGTATCAATTATTTCTTTCCCTCCCAAAAAAATCCTCAAAAAAATCGATTTTTTGAAGCCTCGAAAGCAGGCTCTCCCCTTAACAATTGCCATTGTCCGCGATCTTCACTGTTCGGCGACACGAGAGAAATGAGATTTTGTGCGCCGACAACGCCATACACGATAAACATGTTCGCGCACCGATCGTAAAAAATCAAACATTTTCGCGAACATGGATCGGTACGCGAACAAGCCCATACACGATAAACCGCAAGCGCACACATACCGATCGAACGCACTTGTGTGCTCGTGTATGGGCGCTTTTACAGAATAGCAATATCATCTCAAGTCTCAAAAATTGTCTCTAACTTAAAATCTCAAATTTAGAAACTTGAGACTGTCTCAAGTTACAGAATCGCACGGTTATGGTATACTAACGGGGCATCTCGACAGGCTAAAGTTTGTGGCATACTAACTGCCATTGCCGTTACCAAATCTGTATGTGGGCAATTGTTATCATAACATAATCATTTGCGAAAAGGCGTCGGGTAGGTAGGTTCGAGCTGATGTGACACATATTTTGAGCTCTTGAATTGTTTAAATTTTTATATGGATGAAAAAAAGTGGAAATATACATTTTTCTATAAATGCATATGTTACAAAAAAAAGGATTTCATATTTTCGGACTATAATAATTGTAGCTTAAATTTTATATATTAATTAAAATAATAAATTTAATATGAGCAATGATATTTTGATTTATGCTTGTGTAAATTTATTAAATTTAAGACTTCGTTCATTCGCCAATCCATTTTGTATAATTTTTTTTCAAATTAACAATATTAAGCTAATATTAATTTTTTGGAAAAACGTATTAAATTTGAAGCTCATTATTAAATCTCTTTACAGTCTGTTAAGGGTAACAAATACTTTTCTTAGCGCATAGCTTTCCTATGTGTTATGCATGAAAAAGTATTTGTTACTCAAATTTCTATTTGTGTTATTATTTTTTGTTAGCAGTAACATACATACATGTAAACATGTTAGCGCGTTTTTTCCCTATATGTTAGCAGTACCAAACAAATTTTTACTTTGATTTCCACGATATGATATTTTATTTACCGTCCATTTGTTACTTATAACAAATTTGTCGGTTAGCATATTTGTTACCGTTTTCCCAGTTTTAACTAGTCCCCAAAAATCCATTTGAACTCATTTTCAAAAATAATTTTGATAATATATTCCTTTTTATTTTACTATTAACTTTCACACTTAAGATAAATATTAAAATGAATTAACAACTTAAAAATATATTTAAAAACTAAGCTTAAAGTTATGTATTGGAAATTAAAATATCCTTATACAACAAATTTACAAGAAAAAAATAATAATTTCCTTATTACATACGTGCATTTTTATACTCTCGCAACAAAGTTGCTAAGGAGAGTGTTATAGTTTTGTTCACATAACGGTTGTTTGTAAGTCCTAAAACTAAAAGAGTCAGATATAGGGTTATATATATACCAAAGTGATCAGGGTGACGAGTAGAGTTGAAATCCGGATGTCTCTCTGTCCGTCCGTCCGTCCGTGCAAGCTGTAACTTGAGTAAAAATTGAGATATCATGATGAAACTTGGTACACGATTTCTTGGCTCCATAAAAAGATTAAGTTCGAAGATGGGCAAAATCGGCCCACTGCCACGCCCACAAATTGGCGGAAACCGAAAACCTATAAAGTGTCATAACTAAGCCATAAATAAAGATATTAAAGTGAAATTTGGCACAAAGGATCGCATTAGGGAGGGGCATATTTGGACGTAATTTTTTCGGAAAAGTGGGAGTGGCCCCACCACCTACTAAGTTTTTTATACATATCTCGGAAACTACTATAGCTATGTTAACCAAACTCTATAGAGCCGTTTCTTCAGGCATTTCCATATACAGTTCAAAAATGGAAGAAATCGGATATTAACCACACCCACCTCCCATACAAGGGTTATGTTGAATATCACTAAAAGTGCGTTAACCGACTAACAAAACACGTCAGAAACACTAAATTTTACGGAAGAAGTGGCAGAAAGAAGCTGCACCCAGGCTTTTTTTTAAATTGAAAATGGGCGTGGCGCCGCCCACTTATGGACAAAAAATCATATCTCAGGAACTACTATACCGATTTCAATGAAATTCGGTATGTAATATTTTCTTAACACCCTGATGACATATACGAAATATGGGTGAAATCGGTTCACAACCACGCCTTCTTCCAATATAACGCTATTTTGAATTCCATCTGATGCCTTCTCCGTGTAATATATACATTAGAAAATGAAAATACAATTCAATACTCAAAGTACACAAAATGATCTAATCTAATTAATTTTACAGTAAAATAAAAAAATATGTATATTATTATCACTTTATCATGCGAGAGTATAAAATATTCGGTGACACCCGAACTTAGGCCTTCCTTACTTGTTATAATAATATTTGTGGGATGTCCACAATATTTATACTCTCGCAACAAAGTTGCTAAGGAGAGTATTATAGTTTTGTTCACATAACGGTTGTTTGTAAGTCCTAAAACTAAAAGAGTCAGATATAGGGTTATATATATCAAAGGGATCAGGGTGACGAGTACAGTTGAAATCCGGATGTCTGTCTGTCCGTCCGTCCGTCCGTGCAAGCTGTAACTTGAGTAAAAATTGAGATATCATGATGATACTTGGTACACGTATTTCTTGGCTCCATAAGAAGGTTAAGTTCGAAGATGAGCAAAAGCGGCCCACTGCCACGCCCACGAAATGGCGAAAACCGAAAACTTATAAAGTGTCATAACTAAGCCATAAAGAAAGATATTAAAGTGAAATTTGGCACAAAGCATCGCCTTAAAGGGGGGCATATTTGAAAGTATTTTTTTTGGAAAAGTGGGAGTGGCCCCGCTCCCTACTAAGTTTTTTGTACATATCTCGGAAACTACTATAGCTATGTCAACCAAACAGGAACTACTCTACCGATTTCAATGAAATTCGGTATATAATATTTTCTTAACACCCTGATGACATGTACGAAATATGGGTGAAATCAGATCACAACCACGCCTTCTTCCAATATAACGCTATTTTGAATTCCATCTGATGCCTTCTCTGTATAATATGTATATACAATAGGAAATGAAAATACAATTCAATACTCAAAGTACACAAATTGATCTAATCTAATTAATTTTGCAGCAAAATAAAAAAATATGTAAATGACGGATAATGAAATCTCGATTATCACTGAGTGAAAATGATGAAAAATGGCGGTTCGTCAAGCTGACAGCTTATCCAGGTTTTGGGTTGCTATATCTATGCTTTTTGCAGAGTTGCATTTGGGGTTGCCACATTACTTTGGGGTTGCCACATCACTCCCCCCTATCGGGAAGACGAAAGCGTACTCGACGACCAGATTTGGTTTGGTACTCTTTGTGTTGAACTGTTTGATTCGACGGGGTTTGGTAATCTTCGGCGACGAAAGCTGCTTTTAACCGTTCGATGGTAATGTTTACGTCCTTCCCTCGGATTTTGACTTTGAAAAGTTTGTCGCCGCGTTCGACTACGGGAAATGGTCCCTCGTATGGTGGTTGAAGAGGTGGACGAATTGAGTCATTTCGCACGAAGACTGATGGTGTTGAGTGTAAGGTTCTTTTCTTCGAATGGTACTTGCGCTGAGTTGTGACTGCATGCGTATGCGTAAATTTTCGACGAATTCACCTTCATTGGCATTGTGCGTATGTTTTTCGGCAAAGAACTGGCCAGGTAATCGAAGTGTATTTCCATAAACCATCTCTGCGGGTGTCGCCTTTAAATCATCTCTCCATGAGGAACGAAAACCTAGAAGGATGAGTGGGAGAACTTCGACCCAGTTGTCTGTCATGTAGCATTTTATCGCTGCTTTTAAAGATCTGTGCCATCGCTCTATAATTCCGTTTGACGCGGGGTGATACGCAGTGGTACGTAAGTGCTTGATGCTTAAAAGTCTGGAAAGTTCTCGGAATAGTGTAGATTCAAATTGTCTACCTTGATCGTTTGTTACTCTACTCGGTACTCCAAATCTAGCTATCCAGTGCGTGTAGAAATTGAAAGCAATGGTCTCTGTCGTCATGTCTTCGAGCGGGAGTGCCTCTAACCATCGAGAATAACGATCGACTATTGTCAAACAGTATCGATAACCCTTGCAAGGTGGTAATGGTCCGACGATGTCCATATTTATGTGGTCAAATCGTTGCTCTGGTAACGTGAATGTCGACAACGGTGCTCTGTTGTGGCGCTGCACTTTAGCTCTTTGGCACGGGATGCACTGCCTGGACCATAAGCGGCAATCTTTTCGGAGACTAGGCCATACAAATTTTTCTGCAATCAATTTAGTTGTTTTAGCGGCGCCGGTGTGTGCCATGCTATGTATGGAGTCGAAAGCTGTTCTACGAAACGAAGGTGTTAAGTACGGTCGGACTTGGCTGCTGCTTACGTCACAAAAGATGTTTACAGCGGCGCCTGGAATCGTGAAAGGTTTGATTAATAGGCTGGTATTCGAGTCTTGTAAGTTTTTGAGCTCTGGGTCAGACTTTTGACTCTCCGCAAGTTTGACGAAGTCGATGGTGCTTGGAGTATGTATGGCGTCAATACGTGACATTGCATCAGTTACTACGTTTTCTCTTCCGGGGATGTACCGAATGTCTGTTGTGAATTGTGCGATAAATTCCGAATAACGCATTTGACGCGAAGATGCCATTTCAAGCTTTTGCTGGAACACATACTGCAATGGCTTGTGGTCGGTGAGGATGAAAAATTCTCTTCCTTCTAGCATATGTTGAAAATATTTGACTGCTTTGTATGCCGCTAATAGTTCATGATCGTAAGTGCTGTATCTTGTTTGTGTTTCAGTAAGGCGTTCGGAATAAAAACCTAGTGGTTGCCACTGGTCGTTGTCGTGTTGTTGTAGTACAGCTCCTACCGCAGCTCCAGATGCATCCACCGTCCAACTGAGTTGCGCCCTGTGTTTTGGGTAAGCGAGTAAAGTTGCTTTGCATAAGTCGTTTTTGCACTGTTGAAATGCCTCCTTTGATTCAACTGTCCAATCAACTGGCGATGTGTCGTTTTTCTTGTTCCCTTTTATGAGGTTGAATAATGTCATTTGCCTTTCTGCGGCGCAAGGCAAGAATCTGCGAAAAAAGTTTACCATACCGAGAAAGCGTCACAAATCACATACTCTCGAAGGTAGGTTGAAATTTTGAATTGCCCGTACTCGTTCTTCTGGGGGTGAAATTCCATTGCTGTTTATTTTGAAACCTAAAAATTTAACTTGCGACCGACCTACTGTGCATTTCGAACGGTTGTTAACAAGGCCGTACTCGCGTAGTTTTTTAAATACTAACTGTAGATGATGACGATGTTGATTCATATCCTTCGTCGATATCAAAATATCATCGAGGTATGGCCAGGCGAAGTCGTATTCGCGGAAGATGTGATCCATGAATCTTTGGAACGTTTGACTGGCATTCCTCAAACCAAAGCACATGAACGGAAATTCAAACATGCCGAATGGCGTTGTCATTGCAGTCTTTGGTATGTCGTTCGGCTCCACAGGAATCTGGTGGAAGGCCCGACGCAGATCAAGTGTGGAAAAAATTTTGCAACCATGCAGGGAATGAGTGAAATCGTGCAGGTGTGACAGGGGGTACCTGTCAGGCCCGGTGACGACGTTCAGTCGCCTGAAATCCCCACAAGGCCTCCACTCGCCGTTTTTCTTCTTTGTCATGTGCAGCGGGCTTGCCCATGGGCTGCGCGATGGACGACATATGCCTGCGTTCAGCAAGAGTTGTATCTCGGCTTTTGCGACTTCTAACTTCTCGGGAGATAAGCGTCTCGGTTTAGAGAAGACTGGTGGTCCTTTGGTGACGATATGGTGCGTGACAAAGTGTTGTGGTGTTTTGACTGGTCTTCGAATTCCCTGAATAAATCGTGGAACGGCTGATAATCTTTGGTGTAAGATAAATTGGGAACTACCTTTTTATTTGTTGATACTCGTATTGAACACAGTTTGCTGGTGTTTGTGACGTCGTCGATGAGTTTGCGTTGTCGTAGGTTGACTGCTAAGTTGAAATGCGATAGAAAATCAGCTCCGATGATGGCTTGTGACACGTCAGCCATGATGAACTTCCAGGAATATTGGCGGCGTAGACACAGATGTTTTTGTCCGGGCATCTACGTTGTTGTTGCGTCGGTGTAACTACGCTGACTTCAGCTCCCGTGTCGATGATTAAGTTTATTGCGGATTTTTTCTCTCGAACGATTAAGCGGCGGTTTTTATCGTTGAGCCTGTCGTCGACCGCCATTGATGACAGACTAATTAGTTTAACTTTTTTGCGCAAGGGCTACGACATTTTTTGGCATCGTTACAAAATTTGTAATGACACCAGCACAAACCACTCGAATTGTTGTTTTGCATACCGGAACGTGACGGAGGACGGCTTCTGCTGCGACTTCTAGGCCGACGATTTATGTTCGCCTTTATTGAGGCTATCTTTTTCGTGATTTCGGCTAACTGCTGCTCGATGCTGGATTGATTGCGTATTGCTGTATCTGGAGTTTCGAACACGTGTACTTGTGGGGTGTCGCTAACCGCACTTATTTTGTCCGCGAGCAGGGCAACTTTGTCGAGCGGTTCGTTGCTAATGGAAATTATTAGTCGCATGTTGGAAGGTAACCGACTCATCCAAATGGACTTTAGTATATTATCGTTGATCTCGCTGACGGCTAGACTTTGCATTTTGCGCAAGAGCTGTGATGGACGCATATCACCGAGCTATTGTTCCTGCAGTAGCTTTTTTACTCGTTTTTGCTCCGAGTCCGCGAATTGTGTTATTATACGATTTTTTAGCGTGGTATACAGTTCACTGTTCGGTGGATTAAGAATTATGTCGCTTATTTGGGCTAGCACGTTGCTTTCGATCGCGGCCACGACGGTGTGGTACTTTGTTTTGTCGCTCGTTATACCTGCCGCAATGAATTGCGACTCGTCCTGCGCCATCCACAGTTCTGGCTTTGCGTGCCAAAACGGTGGGATCCTGATGGAAACTTTGGCCACTTCCACGTTGCGGGTTTGGATGTCCTCTGCCAATTGGCCCCGATCCTGCAAATTTTGTATTCCCTGGCTTACCGCTTCTTCTTCCGTCATTTTTCTATCACGTCGGGGTCACCAATATGTGGGATGTCCACAATAATTTTAGATTTATTTTAATATATAAAACTGATATAAAGTTGATGATTGAATTAAAAACGAAATGGAGAGTGAAAATGATGAAACGTACTTGGAGTCGGGATGATACGCCAAGAAGAAGAAAAAATGGCGGTTCGTCAAGCTAACAGCTTATCCAGTTTTTGGGTTGCCATATCTATGCTTTTTGCAGAATTGCACTTGGGGTTGCCACATTACTTTAGGATTGCCACATTACTTTGGGGTTGCCACATATTCTTTGGTTAAGCTTTGCTTAATACGCATTAATTTTGCTCGTCTGTCAGGGCTATTAGTTTCTGACATCTCAGATATTTACAAATGTTATTTACGTGTATATGTATATGGGCAGAGAGGGCATATCATAGAGAAGGTCCAACTACGGACAACCGTGGAACTGTCAAAAGCTAACAAAATGCGGTTAGCGTATCGCGTGAACAGAGGTGTGCATTGAATGAAAATTATGATCAGAAATACACATTGTAATTACAGACGTATGTTGGCATTTTGCTTGTAGTTTTATACGTTTACTTGCATTCATATTAATTCATATGATCATCATTTTGCGTATTTTTATGAATACATGCAAAACTGATAACATTCTAATTAAATTGTGCTATTTTCAAAAGTTCTATTTCTATTTTCTAGTTAATGTGCGAACAAGAGTTATTTTTTTAAATATTTCAAATTTTTGATAATATAATATTATTTCATGTTGTTTTTAAATATGCTGTACATGAGATACTATAATAATACAATAAAAAAATTAATTATTACAACAATATTATAAAAATGTAAATCACATTTCCTCATTTAAATTTTCATACGCATCTATTATTTTATATAATATAATATTATCGTTTATCAGTAATATAATGTGCAGCCACTGCTCCATATGTACATATGTCTGTATGACATTGCCGAAAAAATAATGTATACACATATGTGTACACATGTAAATATATCTCCCAGAAAACCTGCAAACATTGTTCTACAAACCAGCGTTTAAAAAACTGCGGCAAGTTTCAGTTCATATGATTTTGCTTCTGCTACTGCTTCTGAAAAAATCAGAAGTCGCAGTCGAAGCATAGACAAAAATCAAACAGCTACGAAAATCAGAAATCAGCATAAGTCGCCGTTTTTCGTTTTTCTGCTTTCTGCTTTGCTGTAGCTTTCGATCGTATCCATAAGTTGCCGCAGCAGCTATCGACAATTTTCGACATTCGTCGGCAGTCACAATCGCGAAAAGTAATGCATTCGACTTTTTGCTACTTTTGATTTTTGTCGCTGTTGCTTTCGATCAGCAGCGTAAGTCGAAAAAAGCAAGAAGCGTCCGATTCGTGGAAGTCACCAGCAGTCGCCGTCTTGTTCTTTTTGCTCCTTTGCTTTTACTTCCAATTAGAACGCTGCTAGACTCACACGTGTTCAGCTATGACGCCAAGTGCAGCGTGGAAATATTTTGAAAATAAAGCAGCCGAGGGTTTAGCAATATGCAATATATGTACACTAGCTTTCTGGACATGGCCATTGATATGTTGCCACTTTTTGAACAAGAGGAACTTTGTAATGAATAATCAAAAAAATGAGTAATGTATGTAATGAAAGCAATGAAAAATTCATTTACTGTTATGTTTTTATATTATTTATTCCAACGAATTTTATATTATTTTTTTTATTTTTGTAAACTTAATAAAAAAAAAGTTGAAAATGAACAACATAATAAAAAATTCAAGTACACTATAAGTAATTGCCAAACATTTCTTTAAAGTCGCAGCTAATCAAAAACGGTCGCAACGGCCGACTTCCACGAATCTGACGCTTCTTGCTTTTTCGACTTACGCTGCTGATCGAAAGCAACAGCGACAAAAATCAAAAGTAGCAAAAGTCGAATGCATTACTTTTCGCGACTGTGACTGCCGACGACTGTCGAAAATTGTCGATAGCTGCTGCGGCAACTTATGGATACGATCGAAAGCTACAGCAAAGCAGAAAGCAGAAAAACGAATAACGGCGACTTATGCTGATTTCTGATTTTCGTAGCTGTTTGATTTTTGTCTATGCTTCGACTGCGACTTCTGATTTTTTCAGAAGCAGAAGCAAAAGCACTTGCATACTTTCTGATATCGCTCGCAGTTGAAGTAGCGAATAGCAACAATATTGCGACTTCTGCTAATTCGACTGCAGTTTTTTAAACACTGCTACAAACACTACAAGTGTCTCAAATAGCATCAGCAGCGTCACAAGTCAATATGGCAGCCAAATAGTCGCTGCACAAATTTGTCGAAAAACACACAACTACAACATTTTCATTCATGAACGCAAGCGCACTTTCAACAGGAAAACTCTATTCATTCATAAAAGCAGATACCAACACATCTGCCTTGCCTTTGCCGACAAGCGTCTTATCGCGCCGATTGCCAAAGCTAAAATCATTAATTGAACAATTTCTGATGCTTCTCCTAGAAGGGAAAAGTGTCAACCCCGCAAACCCGCAAAGTACAAAAAAAGTGAGTGTCGTTTTATAGCGGGATTCTGTAACCAATCTCTCGTCTCTATTTGAGACATGTTGAGGTTAAGTCTCAATTTGTGACTAGCTGCTATTCACTAAACAGTCTCTAGCGTTAGTCCCAAAATATTGCCTCAAATTTGAGACCTGATAGTTAGCAGGTCACAAAACTAAAAAGAAATCTTGTCTGCCATTTGAATAAACTGAATAGAGGTCATCATAGATATTAATCGATTGTCGTTTTTTTATATTTCTTAAGCAACTCAAACACGAAAAGATTGAAAAAAAAATCAATTTTACATAAATTTCGTAAATATTATGAAACAAAGTCAACATATATTTTTATTTTTATTGATACTTATGTTTATACTCTCGCAACAAAGTTGCTAAGGAGAGTATTATAGTTTTGTTCACATAACGGTTGTTTGTAAGACCTAAAACTAAAAGAGTCAGATATAGGGTTATATATACCAAAGTGATCAGGGTGACGAGTAGAGTTGAAATCCGGATGTCTGTCTGTCCGTCCGTCCGTGCAAGCTGTAACCTGAGTAAAAATTGAGATACCATGATGAAACTTGGTACACGTATTTCTTGGCTTCATAAGAAGGTTAAGTTCGAAGATGAGCAAAATCGGCTCACTGCCACGCCCACAAAATGGCGAAAACCGAAAACCTATAAAGTGTCATAACTAAGCCATAAAGAAAGGTATTAAAGTGAAATTTGACACAAAGGACCGCATTAAAGAGGGGCATATTTGAAAGTATTTTCTTGGAAAAGTGGGAGTGGCCCCACCCCCTACTAAGTTTTTTGTACATATCTCGGAAACTACTATAGCTATGTCAACCAAACTCTATAGAGTCGTTACGTTCAGACATTTGCATATACAGTTCAAAAATGGAAGAAATCGGATAATAACCACGCCCACCTCCCATACAAAGATTATGTTGAAAATCACTAAAAGTGCGTTAACTGACTAACAAAAAACGTCAGAAACACTAAATTTTACGGAAAAAATGGCAGAAGGAAGCTGCACCCAGGCTTTTTTGTAAATTGAAAATGGGCGTGGCATCGCCCACTTATGGACCAAAAACCATACCTCAGGAACTACTATACCGATTTCAATGAAATTCGTTATATAATGTTTTCTTAACACCCTGATGACATGTACGAAATATGGGTGAAATCGGTTCACAACCACGCCTTCTTCCAATATAACGCTATTTTGAATTCCATCTGATGCCTTCTCTGTATAATATATAGTACATTAGGAACCAACGATGATAGCGGAATAAAACTTTACAAAAATACGGTATTTGAAAAATATGTAAATGACGTATAATGAAATCTCGATTATCACTTTATCATGCGAGAGTATAAAATGTTCGGTGACACCCGAACTTAGCCCTTACTTACCTGTTTTTGACTATGTTTTAGAAAATTTAATATTTGTTATCGACATATTTATTTTCATTGGGTCGGCTTTAGTATACCGTCCCAGGATTTCGGGAATAAAATGGGTATATAGATCACGAACCATATATATTGGTTATAGCCGCAGGAAGCTTATAGTTTTCGAGATATTCGCGTTTAAAGTTGAAAATTTGCAATATTTTAATTATGTACATATTTTCGATATATAAAATTAATTTTGCACTTATATTTTTCAATTTTATATAAACTAACACATCACTAATTCATTTGTACACATTTATTTTATATAACATAGTGCAAAAATAGCTTTTAATATACATTTAACTTCTTGTTGAATTATGATTATTTACGAATAACAAATGAATTACAAACTGAGAAATAATCAGTGTTACCTTATCGACACCATTTTTAAAATAACTAAATGAAATAAAGTGAACAGATTATACCCCAAATTCGAGAATCAACCACCTATAAAAAAAATAACCCTGATCGGTCAAACACCGGGGTGTATCAGATTTTTTTCGCAAAAGGAGTTCTACGCGAAAAAAATTTTATACATCCCGGTGTTGGACCGACCAGGTTCTTTTTTTTGAAGCGCGGCCAAAGGTCGCCCACGCAAAAAGGAGTTCTACGCGAAAAAAAATCTGATACACCCCGGTGTTGGACCGGCCAGGAATATTTTTTTTGAAGCGCGGCCGAAGGCCGCCCACGCAAAAGGAGTTCAAAGCGAAAAAAATCTGATGCACCCCGGTGTTGGACCGACTAGGGTTTTTTATAGGTTGTTGATTCTCGTATTTGGGGTATAATCTGTTCACTTTATTACAAATGATGTCGATAAGGTAACACTGATTATTTGACAGTTTGTAATTCATTTGTTATTCTGAAATAATCATAGTACAACAATAATTTAAATGTATATTAAAGGCTATTTTTGCATTATATTATCTATATAAATAAAAATGAATTGTTGTTCGTTAGTCTGATTAAAACTCGAGAACGGCTGGGCCGATTGAGCTGACTTTGGTTTTAAAATGTTTGTCGTAGTCCAGGGTAGGTCTAAACCGTGAGTAAATAAGGAAAAATTACGAGTAAGATAGAGTAAAACGACAATTCCATTTTCCCATATAAAAGTTGACCACTTACTTGCTGTCAAACATTTGACGGTATTTGTACTCTCAGTTCCACTCGAATTGAAGAACGCATTAATACAAGACTTTTGAATCGACAAAATAATATGAACTTTGCTCATAACATCGTGTATTTAAATTTCAATTTCAAATTTCAAAATATATAAATATAATTAATGTGTTGACATGTTTGATGGTGCCAACCTTACAGTGTTACTAACTCTCAAAAATACTTTTATTATAATAACGGGGCATCTCTGCCTGTGCAGACTCCACATTGCTCAATGCTTACTAGATATAGAATACTACATAGTTTGCCATATATGGTAAGCTAGAAGCTGTCTCTTCAGCAGTTTAACAGCGCAGTTTTCATTTATATGAAAATTTCGAAGAGGCAACATATTCCATTTCCACATATGCCGACGGCATTTTAATTTCGGTAATATGAAAATTAGAAGAGCGAGTTAAGACAGTTTGTGTTATATTATAAAAATAAAGTACATTTTCAAAATAACATTTAATATTTAGTATAATATTGTTAATTTATAGACATATTATGCAAATTGGGTTGGGAAGTCTTAAATTTAATAAACTTATACAAGCATAAATCAAAATATCATTTCTCATTTTAAATTTATTATTTTAATTGGTATATAAAAGTTATGCCACAATTATTATATAGTAGTTCAAAAATATAAATTCTTATTTTTCCCAGAAATACATTTGTAAAAAAAGGATCTTTATCCTTTGTTATTATCTTATTTTTCCAAAAATACATTTGTAAACAAAAGGATATTTATCCTTTTTTTATGTTCCACACAAAAGATTTAAGGAGTTCAAGAGCTCAAAACGTGCCCTACATCAGCTACCTACCCGACGGCATTTCGCAAATGATAAAATAAATTTTTCAAGAGCTCAAAGCATACGCTACATCATCTCGAACCTACCTACCCTACGCTTTTGCGCAAATGCCCACATACAGATTTGGCAATGGCAATAACAGTTAGTATTCTATAAATTCTATCCTGTCGAGATGCCCTGTAATAAGTGTTTCCGAACGTTCCATTGTTTTGTCATCTCATGTAAAAAGCACGTGTATCCGAACGTTACATTGTTTTGTCCATAAATTTAGAGACTTTTTGGTGCGCTCCTACTTTAACATCCTTGGTTTTGTCATCTCATGTTAAAAAAAGAAACATTTAATTGGAGAAATAAGAAAGTAATAAGTGTATCCGAACGTTCCATTGTTTTGTCATCTCATGTAAAAAGCACGTGTATCCGAACGTTACATTGTTTTGTCCATAAATTTAGAGACTTTTTGCTGCGCTCCTACTTTAACATCCTTGGTTTTGTCATCTCATGTTAAAAAAAGAAACATTTAATTGGAGAAATAAGAAAGTAATAAGTGTTTCCGAACGTTCCATTGTTTTGTCATCTCATGTAAAAAGCACGTGTATCCGAACGTTACATTGTTTTGTCCATAAATTTAGAGACTTTTTGCTGCGCTCCTACTTTAACATCCTTGGTTTTGTCATCTCATGTTAAAAAAAGAAACATTTAATTGGATAAATATTGAAATACTGCTAAAAGTGATTTTCTTCTCGCTGCTTACAATGCCGAGGAAAAGAAAACGACCTGACATAGGTCGTCGAAGTCGTGTAAATGTGCAACGAGCTACTTTACGCTCCAACCGCACTAATGACCAGCGAGATGCTGATAATGATAACAGTCGTACAAGTATGGGAGAATTACATTCAAGAGTAAATAACTATCAAGTGGATAGGGGGAGAATGGAACGAGTTCGTGCACATCAATCACAACAGCAGCGAGCACGGGATACCGTTTTTAACCGATTCCGCAGACGCAATGCTCCTGTAAACCTCGAAGATGAGGAGCATTTTCCTACGATCCGGAATTTGATTATAGTGCCGACAAATCTGTGACGATTGGAGAAATGTCAATCATTTGTCAACATTGTAAAGCATTAAAGTACAGTAGTGAACCTGCAGGATTATGTTGTGCTGGTGGCAATGTACAATTGCCTCAATTGGTTCCACCACCTGAACCGTTACACTCATTAGTTAATGGGATGGAAAGTGAGTCTAAACACTTCTTGGCTAACATCCAAAAATATAATAATTGCTTCCAAATGACATCGTTTGGTGCAACGCATATAGTACGAGACGGGTTCATGTCTACTTTCAAGGTAGTATACCATAATTGTTTTAGTGAAATTCTAATTTGTATTTGTATCACAATTAATTTAACCAGTTCTTAAACAATTACAGATACAAGGACAAATTCATCACCTACTGGGGGCAATGCTGCCAGTGCCAGGTGCGGATCATAAATTTTTGCCAATTTATTTTATGGGCAATCAAGATGTGGAAGTTGATACACGTTGTGGTCATAATCCAACCGTCAAGCGAATCATTGTCCAACAACTGCAAACATTTCTTCACGAGAATAATGAATTAGTGAAGATGTTCAAAATGGCACTGGATCGGATGCCATCAGACAGCCATAATATTGTAAAACACCTGCTGGAGAGCATGCAAGGAGGTTTAATTCACCGACAATAGATGAAGTGGCTATTGTCGTTGTTGGAGAGAATTTGCAATCAAGAGATATTGTACTTCATCGCCGGAACAATGAATTGAAACGTGTATATGAAACGCATAGAGCTTATAATGCTTTACAATACCCATTAATTTTCTGGCAGGGAGAAGATGGGTACCATTTTAATATCAAAATGGTTAATCCAACAACAGGTAATTAGATTATACAAAATAAAATATTTTATATGTTCAATATATAAATGTATTTTTTTATCATATGTATGTACTTCCAGGTGCTGATACACACAAAAAAGTCAGTGCCATGAATTATTATGCTCATGATCCGTGAAGGTGAAGTTAATCACATTTTGATGTGTCAACGGCTCTTTCATCAGTATGCAGTGGACACGTACGTCAAAATTGAGACTGAAAGATTGACATACATCCGTCTTAACCAACAGCAGCTTCGATCTGAAGAGTACATTCATCTTCGCGATGCAATCAATGCTGACGGCAATGTAAATAATGTAGGAAGAATGACAATTTTATATTATTACTATATTAATTAACTGTATATGATCATAACTATGTTGTATTTAATTTAAGCAAAGATTTGTTTATCATGTTCACAGTCCAGAAACGAGCACATCCAAGAAAATTTTAAATTTTTGTATATGAAGTGTATAAATATAAATAAATGACTTAATATGTATATAATATGTGCATTTGGATCCTTAATGTCAACGTGTATTAGTAACTCTTTATTTCCATCAACTTGGCTCCATCTACTTGGGAACCACTTGGCTCGCCAGGACATGATAATATGGTGGAAGTACTAGGCGACTCGGACAAATCTGATTCGATCAGAACATTATCAATGTTGAGCTGCTGGCTGTCTTAAATAACATCAATATCTACCAGAACATTCTTGATGTTGGACTTTTGGCTGTCTTCAATAACCTGAATGTCCTGTATGTCTTCGGCCGATAAATCTAATTCATAGAATGTCTCCTCAGATGATGAAGATGGCATTGTTGAAACGTGTTTTGGTTTAGATAGCATTTTTTGCTTTAATATATTTTTTTGTACTTTTGCCCTGTTCACGCGTATTATTCGTTTTACATTCTTACCACACTTGGTACAAAATCTGAAGGTAACAGCGATTATGTTGTAGCATTCGTCGCATCTTAATAATAATTTAATACAATCTGGACAGTTATTATTTTTTTTCTGCCGTTCCATCCACTTTTTACAAAACGGACAATGCATTTTAAGGAGTTGAGGGATATATAGCTTCACTATAACTATATTATAGTTGTTTGAATTCTTTAATTTCTCGATGACAGATGTAGTTCTTCTTCTTTTCCTAACCATGGCCATCGTGAAAAAAAAAACGACAGATGTAGTTTGATAGTTACAGTGTAAATATTTGTCAGTATTCACTCAAAAAAAATTGTCTATGGCAAAATGTCACTTGAAATGTTAACGTCTCTTTGCTGTGCATCTATACTATAATTCTTTAATATTCCTAAAAATCTAAAAGCAGCAAATTTCAATAAAATTAAAAAAGTATTGTGTCGTGTGTTTGTGACTTACTAAATATGCCTCCAATAATTAGGCGGTGCGAAGTTCGCCGGGTCAGCTCGTATAAAATAAATGTGTACAAATGAATTAGTGAAGTGTTAGTGGATATAAAAGTGAAAAATATAAGTGCAAAATTAATTTTATGTATCGAAAATATGTAACAAAAATATTGCAAATATTCAACTTTAAACTTGATTATCTCGAAAACTATAAGCTTCCTGCGGCTATAACTATATATATCCTTGATCCGGACAATCTCCTCTATCCGACCATATCCTTTTTATCCTTGAAATCCTGGGACGGTATACTAAATTCTTCCCATCGTCTGAAGTCTCAAAAATTGTCTCTAACTTAAAATCTCAAATTTAGAGACTTCAGCTGTATCACAGTATAGAATCGCACGGTTAAAATGTTTTACAATTGTGAAATATTTTTCCGGGGCTCGCAAAAATCTGCGTTGATGTGTATACAAGCTCATACATAAACATACATATTTACGCTGGTTTGTTGGCGAAGCTGTAACAGCAGCAATAGAAGCGGTGACAATCGACGTGCGTTCGTTTATATTTTTCAACATAGCCCGGATTTTCTACCAACAACACAATGTTATGGCGCTTTGTCGTCGCGTCAGTTCTTCGACACATTGAAATGCTGAACACATTGGGCGCGAGACGACATGGCAGCACGATAATTAACTGAAAATGGCGTCGTGAATCCTACTACATGAACATTTATAAGAAGACTGCGACATAACAATGGCCGGCATGTACACAAAACAACGCAGTTGTCCATTTTGCTTGTACACAATTTCATTGTGGCCACACTAAAACCTTTCACTTCAATGTAATTTTAATATTTTTTCATAGTGAAGCTTTTTATGCAAAAAATAAGTAAATAGTTAAAATATATTGTTTTATATTATCAATTGTTATTACAAATGATGTAATAGAGCTATTTTATGCTCTTATTTGTAAAATAACGTCAGGTTTGCTACAGCTTTGAATAATTTTACATTTTACATATTAGTGGCAATACCACTCTACCTCATCTCTCTACTGCCAACTCTACTGTCATCCTACTGTCGTTGGCAAATATAAAAATATATTCAAGTTAACGAGAGCGACAACTGTCGGCCTGCAGGCGTGTAGTTGTGCAGCTGTCAAAATAACTGCGTCCGTCAGAACGTGTGTATTTTAATATTTGACAGATGTCGCTTGCAGTCTGTCGCGCTCAATGTGTTCAGCACTTGACTCTTTGACAAAACGAAAGCTTCGGCTATTGGTTGCCCGTGACGACGGAGATTTCGCATGAAACAATAAGAGTACACGTTTACATACAAAGTTGGCTGTAGACAAATTTACAAACATTATAGGGGTATTCTCTTGCTGTTGCAAGATTTCAGATTGCAAAAATACTATACCGAAATATACAAGGGCACGAGAGCACCCAATGCAGAATCTAGTGATATATGAACGGCTAATTCGGTCAATTTATTGTGAATGACTATTAAGCATGGCTTTTGTGAATGCGCACCTTCTGCATACATTTTTAACAAAAAAACTGCTACAAATCTATATACATAATTTAAATAGAAATTATAAAATCTATTTAAAACTTACCTTCCTCAACAATTTAACGACGTAATATGTCTTTATGTAAAATGACAGCTAAAACCGGGTTGCAATTATATTTTTGCGTGACATTGCACGCTGCATACATGGGTTTTGGTCTGGCATATATTACTGCCATTGCGAATAATTTTCTGCGTGTGTTTGTTGTTGTGCCGGTGCACCAAGAGGAAATATATGCAATTCTTGCGCCGTGCAAGGGGTTTGCAAGAGCAAGCGAATATCCCTTATGTGTACGGTTCATTTTGTTTACATGCTCACATAATTACATACGTGAATATGTGCGACCGCTTGGTCTTTTAACATATTATTAAAACTTTTAAAGGCCTGCAAATAATAATGCATATAAATATATACATATCTACCAAACCTACATTAATTAAATATTTAGGTAACAACATAAACATGACTTTATTATAATGTATATTTCAAAAGATTTCAAGGAATTCATAATGAAATATTTCAATTTATACGTATATGCTTGTGTGCTTTGATATAAAATATATAAATAGGATATATATATAAAATATATGCAGAGTCGTTTGCGCATTGCAAATATATGAATCTGTAAGAGTACATTTGTAAACATTGAACCTCTGCGAATGGTAGGCACCTTGCCGCGGTGCAGGGGCTTAGGCGCAAAGCATACTCTGCATCCTCCAACCGGAGTGGGGGCACTGCCCAGGCAGGATGTCGGGTGCCGCATGCGTGCGCCAACCAAGAGCTACCACCTCCTAATCTAGGGTGTTATGCGACTCCCGTGCCCATTGGATGATTTGCAGCCAGGAGGTAAATTCGGCTTTATTATAAAGGAGCCTCCCCAACACCGGGCCAAATTGGGGAGTAACTGTGGCCTTACTGCGTCAAGGGGCTCTGGCGTGGCGGGATCTCTAGTTCCCCATTAAAATAATAGACCCGACAGCTCACCTAGTCGAGCCAAGGGTCGTAAGGAAATGATGAGCACACAAAATCCAAAACAAAACAACCCGGAAACAAGGCAATAACTACGGAAAACGGACTCGGACCACGGAAAGGATATCGGTGCAGCAGCGGGCAAGGGAGGTCAAGGAGCTAGGCGGAAGTTTAGCTTCCTTGACGCTCTCTCGCCATAGGAGCGGGCGCTGTTTGAGGAGCATGCCAGGGAGGATGATGACGACATGCCCTCATGCCGCGGCGCTGGCCTGGCGAAAGGAATGGATGCCGCGGAAGCAGCAACGAGCGCCGCCAAGACCCCAGCCAGAAGGCGTAGCGGGTCGGATTCGGGTGAGTCAAATCGGGCAGAGTCCGACGGCGCTCGTAGTAGACGGAGGAGGAGCGCAGGAGAGGTGGGCAACACCCTCTCCCAGAAGCTGGTAAACCCGCAGATGTGATGACGAGCACTGGAAAGTTATGAGTGGTGCCAGTATGAAGTGGTACCTGCGTTACCTCCGGGAAGGAAAGACTCCCAAGGAAGCGGAGGCTATGGCCAGAAGCAGGAGCAACGTATCCCCAGATAAGATGCGTGGCAAGACGATGTCAGCTTGCGCGCAAGGCGGCGGAACCAGCAACCGTGGCCCGGTCAGTGCTACATTGTCCGCAAGGCGTGTCGATGGAAGGGCAGCGCCCTTGGACACATATGCTCAAGCTGCGAAGCGGAAGAGCGGCCAAATCACGCCGCAGGAGCCCCCCAGCTCCAAAAGGTTGAGGGGCAGCAACACAAGGGCAGCCGGAGGCCAACCATCCGAACCGGCACCCCACCGGGTAGAGGAGGGGTGGCGCAGATATGCGGATGCTGTTAGAGGCATCCGCATAACTGTACTGCCTCAAAACTACCCGGCCGAGTTGCTAACATCGGAGTAGCTTACCGAGCTCCAGGACCTCCTTATGGAAGTGGTGTTCAGAGGAACTGAATACGCGGCATCCTTCCTGGGAGTGGACTTTAAAGGAGGTATGATACAAGTGAAGGATGGAGTCATGTGTAGAAGTTCACGCAAGTGAGGAAAGTTCTCTGATCGCCATTCACTTGGGAGTGGCCAGAAACGATTCTTTTACACATGGCTCAAGCAGCTCACTACTTCCGGTCTTTGACCAAGTATCCTCTGGGTAGCCTAAGAACATCCGTTCGAAGGCGAAACATTCCCTACATAGGGTTGTGCGCTGGGCTTGGGACCCGCCACGTAAAAAACAATACCAATTAAAAATAAAACACAGCCTCGGATGAGAGACCCCCCTTTTGATGACGACCATGGCAAACGGAATAAGGACTACGATTTGAGGGCATGCACCTGGAATGTCCGGACCCTTAATTGAGAAGGTGCCGCTGCCCAGCTGGTTGATGTCCTCGCAAAAATAAAGGCTGACATCACCGCCGTCCAAGAAATGCGATGGACGGGACAAGGACAAAGACGAGTAGGTCCTTGTGACATTTACTACAATGGCCATATAAAGGAGCGCAAGTTTGGTGTTGGATTCGTGGTGGGAGAGAGACTCCGTCGCCGAGTACTATCATTCACTCCGGTGAATGAACGTCTAGCCACAATCCGCATCAAAGCGAGGTTCTTCAACATATCGCTGATTTGCGCCCACGCCCCGACGGAAGAGAAGGACGATGTGACCAAAGATGCCTTCTATGAGCGCTTGGAGCGCGCTTATGAGAGCTGCCCCCGCCACGATGTCAAAATCGTGCTTGGCGACTTTAACGCCAGGGTGGGTAAAGAAGGTATATTTGGCACTACGGTCGGTAAATTCAGCCTCCACGACGAAACATCCCTAAATGGGTTGAGGCTGATTGACTTCGCCGGGGCCCGAAATATGGTTATCTGTAGTACTAGATTCCAGCATATGAAGATTCATCAAGCTACCTGGCTGTCTCCGGATCGAAAAACTACCAACCAGATCGATCATGTTGTGATAGATGGAAGACACGTCTCCAGTGTTTTAGATGTGCGTGCGCTCCGAGGTCCTAACATCGACTCGGACCACTATCTTGTTGCAGCTAAGATTCGCACTCGCCTCTGTGCAGCAAAAAACGCACGCCAACAAACACAAGGAAGGTTCGACGTCGAGAAGCTGCAATCACAACAGACAGCCGAACGATTTTCTACTCGGCTTGCACTCCTGCTCTCTGAGAGCACTAGTCAACAACTCGGTATAAGGGAACTGTGGGACGGCATTCAAATTCCTTACGTACAGCTGCAACCGAAACCATTGGTTTTCGAAAAGAGCAAAAGAACAGCTGGTACGACGAGGAGTGCCGTGTCGCAGCGGAGAGAAAACAGGCTGCCTACCTCGCATCGTTACGATCGACCACTACACGTGCGGGATGGGATAGATACCGAGAGTTGAAGAGGGAAGCGAGACGCATTTGCAGACAGAAGAAGAAAGAGGCCGAAATGCGTGAGTACGAAGAGCTTGATAAGCTGGCCGACAGTGGTAATGCTCGAAAATTCTACGAAAAAATGCGGCGGCTTACAGAAGGTTTCAAGACCGGAGCATACTCTTGTAGAACCCCCAAAGGTGATCTAGTCACTGATGCCCAGAGCATAGTTAAATTATGGAGGGAACACTTCTCCAGCCTGCTGAATGGCAGTGAACGCACAACACCAGGAGAAGGAGAACCCGATTCCCCAATCGATGACGATGGAGCAGACGTTCCATTACCCGACCATGAAGAAGTTCGAATAGCAATTGCCCGCCTGAAGAACAACAAAGCGGCAGGGGCCGACGGACTACGGCGGCGAAGAACTGATAAGAAGCATGCATCAGCTTCTTTGTAAAATATGGTCGGACGAGAGCATGCCCAACGATTGGAATTTAAGTGTGCTATGCCCAATCCATAAAAAAGGAGACCCCACAATCTGCGCCAACTACCGTGGGATTAGCCTCCTCAACATCGCATATAAGGTTCTATCGAGCGTATTGTGTGAAAGATTAAAGCCCAGCGTCAACAAACTGATTGGACCTTATCAGTGTGGCTTTAGACCTGGAAAATCAACAACCGACCAGATATTCACCATGCGCCAAATCTTGGAAAAGACCTGTGAAAGGAGAATCGACACACACCACCTCTTCGTCGATTTCAAAGCTGCTTTCGACAGCACGAAAAGGAACTGCCTCCATGCCGCGATGTCTGAATTTGGTATCCCCGCAAAACTAATACGGCTGTGTAAACTGACGCTGAGCAACACGAAAAGTACCGTCAGAATCGGGAAGGACCTCTCCGAGCCGTTCGATACCAAACGAGGTTTCAGACAAGGCGATTCCCTATCGTGTGACTTTTTCAACCTGCTTCTGGAGAAAATAGTTCGAGCTGCAGAACTTAATAGAGAAGGTACCATCTTTTATACGAGTGTACAGCTGCTGGCGTATGCTGATGATATTGATATCATCGGCCTTAACACCCGCGCCGTTAGTTCTGCTTTCTCCAGACTAGACAAGGAAGCAAAACAAATGGGTCTGGCAGTGAACGAGGGCAAGACGAAATATCTCCTGTCATCAAACAAACAGTCGTCGCACTCGCGACTTGGCTCTCACGTCACTGTTGACAGTCATAACTTTGAAGTTGTAGATAATTTCGTCTATTTAGGAACCAGCATTAACACCACTAATAATGTCAGCCTGGAAATCCAACGCAGGATTGCTCTTGCCAACAGGTGCTACTTCGGACTGAGTAGGCAATTGAAAAGTAAAGTCCTCTCTCGACGAACAAAAGCTAAACTCTATAAGTCGCTCATAATTCCCGTCCTGCTATATGGTGCAGAGGCTTGGGCGATGACAGCAACCGATGAGCCGACGTTGCGAGTTTTCGAGAGAAAAATTCTGCGAAAGATTTATGGTCCTTTGCGCATTGGCCACGGCGAATATCGCATCCGATGGAACGATGAGCTGTACGAGATATACGACGACATTGACATAGTTCAGCGAATTAAAAGACAGCGGCTACGCTGGCTAGGTCATGTTGTCCGAATAGACGAAAACACTCCAGCTCTGAAAGTATTCGACGCAGTACCCGCCGGGGGAAGCAGCGGAAGAGGAAGACCTCCACTCCGTTGGAAGGACCAAGTGGAGAAGGACCTGACTTCGCTTGGAATATCCAATTGGCGCCACGCAGCGAAAAGAAGAAACGACTGGCGCGCTGTTGTTAACTCGGCTATAATCGCGTAAGCGGTGTCTACGCCAATTAAGAAGAAGAAGAAGATACAAGTGGACTGCAAGGACGAGAGGTCCGCCAACTGGCTGCGGGAGTTCGCCCCAAAGCTGGGGGACTGGAAGGATCCTGTCCTCTGCGTGAGGAGCGCGAAAGATTTGCCAATCATGCATAGCATGACAATATTCCTCTCTCGATGCGGGACAAACCCTACGAGTTTGCCTTAGGTCTGGTGAAAAATCAGAAGATGGGCGTCAGCATCTCGTCCTGGCGCATCGTCAGCAGCAAGGTGGAGAAAACAGGCGACATGATAGGTTGGAGATTGTACTTGTACAAGTACGTCCGGGCAGCGAGCTTCCGCCTCAGCGCGGTGGTCATGCGGCCCCACAAGCCTGCAGCCACTGGAAGGAAAGGAGCAGGAAAGGCTGCGACTGAACAAAGCGGGGGGAGGGGGGTGTCGGAAAACAGGCAGAGACAGTGGCAGCCCGAAGGCAGCAGCAATGCAAGTGGACGAGGTGGCGAATCAGCCCAGCGAAAGCAGGACTGGACAGGCAATGCCAGCGGCGACCATCAACGTCCCTGATGTTAGTTCCTGCGGTCAGGGAGCAGAGCTACCCTCCACGCAGGAACTCCTCGAGGGGCCAGGAGACTCACTGGACGGCAGCGTGATTGAGGGCGGGGAAGAGGATCTACACTTCCTCGAACCATTATTATAATGGACGTCAATACGGAAATTTCCCAGGTGAACCTGCATCACGCGGCGGCAGCTTTGCCTGTCATAACGAACAGGTTCACAGCGGAGAAACTGGGCATACTGCTGATCCAAGAGCCTTGGGTCCATAGAGAAGAGGTTAAAGGCCTCAAAACGGAGTCAAATAAGGTAATCTGGGATCTCTCTAGCGAGAGACCTAGAACTTGCATAGTTGTCAGAAATAACATTGAATTCTTCTGCATTCAGAGTTCCAGACGAAGGATCTGGTGGCGGTGCAAGCCAGGGACTTCGAAGGCAAGGACTTCGTCCTGGCTTCAGCCTACTTCCCAGGGGAGGCATCCACGGCACCCCCCGAGGTGGTGGAAAGGCTGGTGAAGCATTGCAGAAGGCATAGGCTTCCCCTCATTATTGGGTGCGATGCAAACGCACACCATGTGGAATGGGGCAGTACCAACTGCAACTTAAGAGGTGAGTCTCTTTTAGAATACATAGTAGGAAGCAACTTAGTGATAGATAATGTAGGGTGTGAACCCACATTCTTAACTATAAACAGGAGGGAGGTGCTGGACATCACCTTGAGCAATGAGCCTTCAAACGGATTGGTCTCGCAATTCAGAGTCTCGACGGAGCCCTCCTTGTCAGAGCACAGGATTTTAAGGTTCAGAGGAGATGGGACATTTACGAACAGCGCAGAGCACGGTGCGACGGAGCTTCTGCGGGCGCACTTCCCAATGTCTACCCGTGATTGAACAGGCCATCCCGCGAAGATTGGAGTATCGCCAAACAGCTATTTACGGTGGGTAATGGCCTCGTTTGAGAGATTCAAGTCTCCGGGAGTGGATGGCATTTTTCCAGCGCTGTTACAACAGGGGGTGCAGTATTTACTGCCTCACTAGGTTCGGCTGCTGAGGGAAAGCCTCGCAATGGCGTACATCCCCAAAATATGGAGGTCATCGAAAGTGATCTTCATACCCAAGGTAGTTAGGAAAAACTACTCATTCGCGAATTTCTTCATTCCAATCAGTCGAACTCTTTCCTACTAAAAACCATGGAAAAGATCGTGGACCATGAAATGAACGACAGCTCTGAAGAGAGCACCCCTGCATGCGGCTCAGCATGCCTACAGAGCGGGCAGATCTACCAGTACTGCTCTGTACCAGATAACCTCTGAGATAGAGAGTTCACTGGAGGATGGAGAGGCGATGCTTTGCGCGTTCTTGGACATCGAAGGAGCCTTTGATAGCACGTCTCATAAGAGTGTAGCCAAGGCACTGGAGGAAAGGAATGTGGCAGCACCGGTGCGTAGATGGATTGAAGCCGTACTGCGCACCAGAGTTGCTGAGACCACAGTAGGTGATAAGAGGATTCGTCTCGGCACAACAGATGCTGCCCACAGGGAGGTGTGTTATCACCCCTGCTATGGAGTCTGGTCGTAGACGACCTGTTAGTACTGCTAACGAACAGTGGGATCCGCTGCCAAGGGTATGCGGACGACATTGTAATTATAGTAAAAGGTAAATACGAAGATACTCTCTGTGACCTAATACAAAGAGGTCTCAACCTGGCGAAGAGGTGGTGTAGGGAGGTTGAACTGAATATCAATCCCTCCAAGACGACCGTAGTCCCGTTTACGAGACGCAGGTCCTTACCGGGTCTCAGGAATCTCACACTTAGGGGCAGAGAGATAGGGATGACCAGCAGTGTCGGTACCTCGGTTTGAAGCTAGATTCTACTCTGCGGTGGAAGCAGCATGTAAATCTGACCTTGGTCAAAGCAACAAAAGCTTTAATGGTGTGCAATCGGCTGGCGGGAAAGTCCTGGGGCTGTAAGCCAAGGATGGTTAGGTGGTTGTACACCATGATAGTGCGACCAATAATCACATACAGGTGGTGGCCTGGGCCTCAATAGCGTCGCAAACTTCGGTAAAGACCAGCGGCTAGTCTGTGTCTGCATGACGGCAGAAGTTTTTGCCATTAGTCGGTGTATAGAAATAAACCTCCATCGCAACTATCGCAATGAGCGAATAGCCATTCTCAGCGATAGCCAAGCGGCGCTAAAAGTGATCTCCTCTTACGAAATCAAATCGCTATTAGTGCAGGAGTGCAAGGAAAGGCTGAACAGCCTTGCAGAACGTAACCGGGTACACCTAATCTGGGTTCCTGGTCACAGAGGTATAGCAGGTAATGAACTGGCGGACGAGCTAGCCTGCTCCGCAGCCTCCACCAAGATGGTGGGACCCGAACCCTTTATTGCGGACGGTCTCCATACCATAAAGGAGCTACTCCGCAAGGAAGAAGGAGTGGGCAGGGAAGAGCATTGGCAGCAAACACATGGTATGAGACATGCCAAGTTGCTAATTGGAGGACACAACTTGAGTAGGTTAAAGGTTGTAATAAACCTCCCCAGGAACAAACTCAGGATACTGGTCGCATGGTACACCGGCCACTGCAAGTTGAATAGGCATCTGTGCAACATGGGCCTATCCTCTTGCGTTAACTGCCGGTTCTGTGACTTGGAGCCTGAAACCCCGGAACACCTGCTGATCGAGCACAGCAGTCTGTAGACGCAGGACTAAGGCCCTTGGATCAATGTTTCCGGATAAGGATCGCATAGCCTCATTACCGCCCGGAAGTCTATTGAAATCTATGAATGCGCTGGGGCTAGGTGAGTCTATGTGAGTTAGGAGAGGGTACAATAGACCAAAGGTCACGGTGCATTCCTCATCTTCAATCAATCAATCAAACATTGAAATTAGCATAATTTTCTCATTTAACACTGAAAATGTTCAATCCTGCTATTTTCGTGCCCCTGATTTAAACTGTGGTGAAACACGCTAATAATATTCTGCGGTGAAACACGCTGATCCAAAACAGTGCCCCTTCGAAATATGATATATAGTATGTTCTCTGATATGTGTATATACTAGGGTGCTTCAAAAAATTTTTTGGAATTTTTTTTTCAACTCTTACCCCTCAAATGTTAGTGATTGACAAACAAATAACGACCCCTTAGAGTTAAGCTACAGCGCCTGGCTTGATGGAGGATTTTTTGTTTGTCAATCAGTAACATTTGAGGGGGTAGAGTTGAAAAAAAATTTAAAACAAATTTTTGAAGCACCCTAGTATATACATATGCATATATTGTATGTGCAAATATGACACAATGGTTACAATTCTGTGTATATTCTGTAAAAAGTAAAATTTTACATTAGGGTAATTTTTTAAATATGTAAATTATTAGATACATTATTCATATAAATTATTACATTTATCTATAATATAAAAATTAATCGAAAAATGTGTTGCCAAGCGCATAACTGAACAACGCCAGTACCAATTTGGCCAATTCTTTTTTTAAATGTTCGTTGAAGTTCAAAGAATTCTAACATTTTGCTTGAACAGAGCTGAGCGTGGAATAAAAATTATGCTCAAAACTATATATTGCTCTAACAGACGTATGTTCGCTCTTTTGCTTACACAGGAAGTACAGGAAATCTTAACAACTACGAATAACGTGGTAGCAGGCGATTTTAACGCATGGGCTGTGGACTGGGGAAGTGTTAGTACGAACAAACGAGGATACGCTCTTCTCAAGACCTTTTCATCACTCGAAGTGGTGCTAATGAATACTGGAAATAGAAACCCTTTGGAAAAAAATGGTCGTGGATCCGCGATTGACATCACGTTTGTTAGTAGCCCGTTGGTACCATCAACATGCTGGGAAGTGTCTGACCTCTATACGCATAGTGACCACACAAAGATGGTACAGATAAAAGGATGGAAAGCCGAAACGTTCGACGAAGATCTCTTCCGACTTGTGCTGGATGACAACATTGCAAATGTAGAAGATACAGAACAACAGGCGGAGATATTCGCACCATCGGACGCACCATCGGTCACCGACGATGAAGTGATAGATGCAGCCAAAAGGTTTGGAAATACCAAAACACCGGGGCTAGATGGAATCCCCAACAAGGCCCTAAAAACAGCTATAACCCACAAAGCGAGCCCCTTTTCACAGCTTTTTACCCGCAGTTTGCAAGAAGATGTCTTTCCAAAAATATGGAAGAAACAGCGATTAGTACTTTTACAGAAACCAAATAAACCGCTGGAGAACCAAGCTCGTACCGCCCTCTCTGCATGCTGGACACGCTTGGAAAAATTCGACTGGAGAAGCATCTGGAGCAAGAATTTCCAGGACTCGCCGAAAACCAATTTGGTTTGGTCGATGGCCCAGTTCTGGGTCCACTCCCATTAGAAAGAGGGGTCCAGATTATCGGGTACGCCAATGACATTGCGGTAACGGTGGTAAGGAAAGAAATCAGTCAAGTAGAAAGCTTATGTGAAGACACCGCTTTAAGAATAAAGAGCTGGCTAACGGCAAAAAAGCTCCAACTAGCAGCCCAAAAAACGGAATCAGTGCTAATTACCAGCAGAAAAAAGTAGAAAATGCTACTTTTACTATTGATGACTATAGTATAACGACTTAGCAGCCATTAAAATACCTAGGCGTTGTAATAGACACGCGGCTTAATTATTACACGCACATTGAAAAAGCATGTACAAAAGCGACGCGAGTAACGGTGGCCCTATCGGGGATGATGGCTAAATTGGAGAACCAAGCCTGGGCAGCGAGCACTCTTGGCTAAATTGGCTAAAGCGGCGCCCATATGGGGACCAGCAATGCATAGTAAGACATACGTGAAGAAACCAAGATCTCTGACTCGGCTTAATGCAATAAGAGTTATTTGTGGATTCCGCACACTGCCGCACGAGGCGGCTGGAGTCATAGCGGGTATCATACCACCTGATATAATGGCGTTAGAGCTCAAAAGAGTTTACGAGAATTCAAGAAGCGTTAAGAGGCTTCTTACAACAGCTGAGCGAAATAAAGAAAGGGAGGAAAGTATATGTGAGTGGCAGAGGCGCTTGGACCTGGCAGAAAATGGAAGGTGGACACATAAGCTAATCAGAAAAGTGAAAACTTGGGTGGAAAGGAAGAACGACGATTCTGATTACTACCTGACGCAATTTCTGACCCCCACATCTCCCCGAGCATGCGTTTGCCAACAAGCGGCTTTTCGCGAGGATGGCAAACGCTAAAAATCATAAATTGAACAACTTTCTGTGGGAAAACTGACAACTCCGGAAATTCGCAAAACATAAAAAGAAGTGACAAAAGTGGCAACATAGTTCTTGTTGCAAACAACATGAAATAATAAATATTTCAAAAGATTTTATGGAATCATTATGAAATAGGTCAATTATGATATACATTCATATGTACTTAAGTATATGCTTGGATATCAAATACATATATACCAATCATCTATAAATTATATGCAGAGTCGTTTGCTCATAGTAAATAAGCGAATCTGTAAGCGTACATTCCTTAACATTGGAATTATCATTGTGTTTCTCATTTAACACTGAAAATGCTCAACTCTGTTATTTTCGAGTCCCTTGATGTAAAACTCTGGTGAAACACGTTTATAATTTGTCCGTGGTGAAACTCCCTCATCTCTGCCGAGTACCCCTACGAAAAGTTTCGATATTTAAATCGTGATATACGTTCTCTGCGTGAACGATGCGGTCGATACGTGAACTGCAATAAACCGCTTAGTAGGATATTTACTTTTGCAAGTCATGAACGTTTTCCGACTGTTGTGCTTATCGCAGTTAAGCAACAAAGCAACAAAATTAACATTGACAAGTTCTTTCTCAACTTTCGTCAGTGATCCGTTTGCGAGAACATTGCTCTATTCGGAAATGCCTTGGTATTTTACATGGAATGCATCGTCGAAGAAATAGTTACACAGAAAGCAAGGCCAACCAGTAGATGGACATCCAGGTGTGTTCTCAACTAATGCATTAGGACGAATTTACACAATTCACCCGAAAAACGACTATTGCTTCTACCTTCGGTTGATATTGGTTAATGAACGCGGTTCAACTTCGTTTGAGTCATGTACTGTGAATGGTACGGTGGGTGCAACTTTTATTTCAATTTGGTATTGGATTTGGTGATGCGTCAAGCGTGTGCGACTAATAAAGGAATATCTTGGGGTTTAAGCGGTAGCCTTGAAGATTTGGACTATGCGGATGATATCTGTCTGTTGTCCCATAAATATTCGCACATTTCCTTGAAACTTGAAGCTGTTAGTGATCTCGCCGCACAAACTGGACTTAAAATTAATATAGCGAAGACAAAATTCATGCGCATCAACACAACCGAAACGCCAAACCTACAGATCGCTGTAACATGTCTCGAAGAAGTCGACGAGTTCTGCTATTTAGGTAGCATCATATCTAAAAACCGTGGATCAGCAGCCGATATACGAAACCGTATATCCAAAGGTCGCGCTGCCTTCGGAATGTTGGATAAAGTCTGGAGATCAACACATATATCCATACGCACGAAGCTAAAAATATTTGATTCAAGCGTGATATCCGTTGTATTATATGGCTGCGAGACGTGGAATCAAGACGATGCAATCTTTTTTAATCGATGTCTTCAAAAAATTTTGCGGATATTCTGGCCTAACGTTATTAGCAATGCTAACCTCTGGACCGTAACCAAGCAGTTACAGATCCATATCGAAATTCATTAGCAGAACAGCGCTAGATTGGAATCCGCAAGGAAGCCGAAGACGCGGGAGACCAGCCAACACCTGGAGACGGGAAGTCGAAAAAGAAGCACAGAAAAGTGGTTATTCTTGGAGAGAAATTAAATTTATAGCTGTAAATAAAATGAATTACAAGTTGTTTATTGAGGTCCTATGTTCCACATAGGAACTACGGGAAAATATACTAATATATACATATATACATATATATTAAATACTATAAGTTGTTTTTATATGATACTAGCAGCCCGCCCCGGCTTCGCATGGGAATTAAAAAATCATTTCACAAGTTGTAATTTTGTACAAATTAAACAATTTTATTTACTTTATATAAATTAAACAATTGTATTTACTTCATATATAATTAATTCAGCAATAACCACTTTGCGCATTGATCCGATTAGTCCAATTGCCGCAAACAGAAAGAAAGACTTATTTCTAGTTAGAATACCCTAAAGCTACCACTGCTCATTTTCCGTTGCTCACTCTCCGCTGCAATCCATAATATTTCCAACCAACAACACTCCAATAAGATACCGCTTGCGCACTCTCTAATATTTTATTCCAATTAGAACGACTAGCCATAAGGCCAGCGGGCGCTCTGTCTCCGCTGCCAGCAACACATTCCGTTCTCCCAGCATTCAACGTAATTTTGCATTGCAAGTGCTCGCGAAGCCGTTAACTATTTACTTAAATATAATGATGGGATAATCGCCTGAGTCAAAATATGTTACATGGGTGACCATCATAATTTATTGGCTTAACTCCTCCCCCTCTTAGTGAGGAGCGTCCTCGATCCTTTATATTTATTGTATGTAGCACGTTATAAAGCGGAATGAAGTTACATGCAATGGCTTGTCAAGTTACAAATTGAAAGACGTATAAGCTTGTTGACTAGACAAAATGGTTTTGAGTTTGCCAATATTACAGCAGCGAAAAGGCACTGTTGCAGGGGTATTACTTCCTTGTAGCGAAATGTTAAAGTTCTTCAGGGTGCACTCATAGTTTGTGGATGAAAATTTTGCTTTTATTTTGGAGCGAGTGGTAACTCAATGTTCTGCCTATTAAAAACTACTTTCTTAATACTAAGTACTGATAAGCTACATATGTTTTAGCAATTTTGTAAATAAAATATGAAATAATTTTGGTTAAACTTAAATAACTATTTAATTACTTGTGAGATGCTCAGTTCAAAATTACAATATACAATAATACCTTGAATTAAATATAGGCCTTCGATTAAATGCAAGTGGCGTGTCTAAACTTTAAGCTTAAGATTATATGAAAGCTTTATCAAAAAGAAGGTCTATTTCAAATTGTCCTTATGGACCACTCTCCCTTTAATAAGAACTGTAGTTCCCAAATCTTTTTCTATGATCTGTTCTTCGTAAAGGGGGGTTAATTTATTTCCTAGCCTAGTATTTCGTTTTACCATAACCTTATCACCTACACTAAATGTACGTTCTGTTCTGTTTTTGTTATGGTTTTCTAATTCGTATTGCTGAGCCTGTCTAATACGGGCCGATATATCATTATTTATACCTTCGGTAGCGGGTTGAAATATGTCGACTGGTCTTTTGTTTGTTACAGAATGTATTGTTTTATTATATTCTATAGTTGAAAGCAATATCAAATGTTTTGTGTCGTCAATGCTCCTCTCTAGCTTCATTCATCTCTACTAATGTACTGTGAAACCTTTCCACTTGGCCTTTGGAGGTGCTGTGAAGAGGTGGAGCATTTACGATTTGAATACCGAAACTGTTGGCAAGAAGATATCTGACGGTATTTGAGTTCAATGATTTTTCATTATCGCAGTAAATAACTGTGGCTTTAGGAAAAACGTTCAAAAGCTGTATAAGTTGAGGTTTTATATCCACGATTGTTCTAGATGGTATCGCTTGAACAATTGCGAATTTGGAAAACTTGTCCAAACAAGTTAAAAAATATTTCGAGTCTGTACAAAAAATGTCAATGTGAAGGATTTCTCCCACATATGACGGGATTGGTGTTTGGGATATTTTATGTTTTTGGCGATGCCTATTATACTTTGCCCTAGAACATATTTTGCAGTTTCCGACTGCTTCTTTTGTTTTTTTCTCCAGTTTTGGAAAAAAATAGTCCTTTAAAATCTGCTTGACATTTTCTTGTGCCGCGCGGTGTGCGCGATTATGCTCCGTAACTATAATCTCAAGCTGGTCGTTAGGGTCAAAGATATCTGTTACAAACGTTCTTGCGTATTTAAATTTTATATTCGGAAATATTTTTACTAAGTCATGTTGAATATATGCTAAAACAGATAGACTACAATGGATAGCATTTACCACGTTGGGGTTCACAAGATCATGAATAATTCTTAAAAGCGTGCTTTTATCCCTAAACTGAATAATATGCCTGGTTCTGTTTCTAAAAATAATAAATGTTCGTTTCGATGGTATTTCAGCTTCTTCAATAATTATTTGATTTTTTAAGCAATTTACCGGCCTTTCAACTGCCGCTATGGTATAACTTAAAGACGGTTCGCTATGAATAGTTGCTGAGTTTGAATTTGAATCTTCTTCTATTATGTTCAGTGGCTGACGCGACAGAGCATCGGCGACGTAATTTTCTTTTCCGGGTTTATAATATAATTTGGCGTTGTGTTCGTCGATGAACGCTTTCCAACGCTTAAGCTTTGCATTTGAATTTTTATCTGAAACTGCAAACGTCAGAGGCTGGTGATCAGTAAAAATATTTAATTGTCGTACACCATAAAGGTAGTTTCTAAGGCTCTTTAAAGCCCAGACAATGGCCAGAAGTTCTCTTTCGTTTGTTGCAAAGTTAAGCTCTTGATCCCTTAAGGTTCTAGATATCGCGGTTATGGGCCTGCCTTCTTGTGACAGAACAGCACCCAAGCCATGGTTGGAAGCGTCCGTCGTCAAATCAAACGGTTTTTTATAATCAGGATAGTCGAGCATCACATTTTCCGACACCAAAATCTGCTTCAAAGTATCAAATGCTTGGAGTTGCTTTGGATTTAAAACTATTTTCACTCTTTTAGATGGATTAGCACTGACCCTTCCATTTTCACCCTTCAGAATGTCAGTTAAAGGCTTGGCTATACTAGCGAAGTCCTTCACAAAGCACCTGTAGTAGCTGGCTAATCCTATAAACGATCTGAGACTGTACAATGTTTCCGGAGCCGGGAAATTTAGAATAGCGCTAACTTTGTCTGCGCATGTCTTTATGCCATGCCTTGACACTACGAACCCGAGGTACTCAGTTTCGCTTTTGAAGAAATTGGATTTTTCTACTGAGACCTTCATGTTAGCATCACATAAGCTTTTTAAAACCCAGTCTATGTCTTTAACATGCTGTTCTTTCGTAGGTGAGAAAATTATCACGTCATCTACGTAAACATAACAGCTTCTACCTATTTGTTCCCTAAGTACATCATCTATCGCTCTTTGGAATATGCTAGGCGCGTTCTTTAATCCGAATGGTAGCCTACAGAATTCATATTTTCCGTTGTTTACGGAAAAGGCTGTTTTCTCTCTGTCTCGCTCTGCGAGCTCGATCTGATGAAACCCTGATTTCAAGTCGAGGGTTGTAAAGTACTGTGACCGACCCATGTTTGATAAAATGGACATAACGTTTGGTATGGGGTACTTGTCGTCAATGGTAATTTCATTTAGTTTCCTAAAATCGATTACCATACGTTTCTTTTTGTTGCCTAGCTCATCGAGTCCCTTTTTATCCACGACCCAAATCGGATTATTATAAGGGGACCTAGAAGGCCTAATAATTCCATTGTGCAAGAGTTCTTTTACTTCTTTATTCACAAAGTCTACAACCCCCATTGGGTATGGGTATAACTTAGAGTAGACGGGTTCCTCGTGTTTCGTGCGAATGGTTGCAACAACATTTATATTAAAAGGTAGAGCCGTATTTGGATCGGCAAAAGCATTAGATCTTTTCTTGATCGTATTTAAAAAATCTTTTTTTACAGCGAGGGGTACATTGTCTTGTTGTATTTTAATAACATTTATGCTTTCGCATTTTACAAATAATAACTTTTCAGTTCCAAAGTCATGACTAATTACGCCCTTTTTTAAGTCTACAACGGCGTTAACCTGCTTTAGCAGGTCAAGCCCAATTATGGCATCAAATGCTAGCAAATTAGGTAAAATAATGAAGTCGGAATTTACACCAAATAGATTTATTGTGCATTTCTTATTTACTTTCGTCTCTCCGTGTATTGATCGGACTAAATTTGGCTTAACGAGTGGTACGATCCCTTTCAGTTCGATAAAGGGTTTAATATAGCTTTTTGAAGCTCCTGTATCAATTAACATTTTTATACCCCTTCCCTCAGTTCCTATTGATCTTCTAATCCAAGGGAGTAAGGTGCTTTCCCTAAAAAATTTATCTCTTCTTCAATATCTTCGACTTCATTCTCCACTATATTATCGTAGCAGTTTTTTCCGGCTTTATCCTGTGAAAGGTGATTTATCCTCTGAACTTTTGGTCCAGTAATCCTGTCGGATTCGGGGCGTCTTTTAAACTGTTGACCGTGATAAGCTGTATTAAGTGGCCTCTGCCTGGAGCTTTGAAAGTTATTAGTTTTTTGATTCTGTCGTAAAAAATCATTCGGTGGATTTTGCGACTCGTAGTTGGTTGACCGACGTAATCGGGATATAGATGGATCTATATCCATCGGCTCTGGTTTTTCTTGTCTACTATTGTAATTAAAACTGCGTTTCTGTTGCCTATTGTTATTGCTTTGGAAATGTGGGTTTTTTTGACCACCTGAATTGGCTAACTGATTATTGCTGCTTTCAGCCACTACTTTTTCCATAGTTTGACCTTTGCCATTTTCATCGAAACGCTGTGAAAAGTTTGTAGCAAAAATATAACGTTCGTGATTTGCT